>NC_081416.1:71805304-72052804 GCF_949786415.1 Peromyscus eremicus | reverse complement strand
ATATTTCTTATCTATGCTCTGCCATGTGGCTTGGTACTTTTTCTTAGTACAGCATGCCCATCTTGCTTCTCTCTGCATCTGCTGGCGACACCTTACTCTGCTCTTCTTCCTCTCAGCATTCTCAGTTTGGCTCTCCCACCCAACCTTATCCTGTTCAACTATTAGCCAATCAGCTTGTTTATTAAACCAATCATAGCAACATATATTCACACAGTGTAAAGAAATATTCCACACAGACCCATTCTGAATGTGTCATATTCCCACTGTAGGGGCAGATACTGTGTCTGCATGCAAAATAGTCCAGCCCAAGTCTTACATCCACCCTGTAGGGCACAATGACAGCCTGTCAGCATTGCTTGAAGCAAATTCTTAGAGGACAAAGGGAGATAGATTCATCCTGTCCTCTTGTCCAACCACTTTCCCCTTGACATTCCATGACCCTTTTATTTCACACCTGAAGCACTGATAACAGTTCTAACTGGTTTCTATGCCTCCCATGCTCTCCTGTCCTGCCCAGGTTTCCATTTCTTAAGATTCTTCATCTATGAAGAAATACTCGGCAGAGGGTTCCTCTATATTCTGCTTAGGAGAGAAGATGTGAGCTTTGGTGAGCCTCCTGTCCCTAGATTAAGGATCAGCTTTGTCACCAGGGCAAAGGAGGAGGGAAGTCTGCTGAGCCCCGGCCCTGCTTGCCTCACACATCTTCATACTCTAGATTCCTCTCCCTCTGGTGTCTAATTTCCCTTGGGTACCTGTTCTTGCTAGTTTAATGTCTATTTGAGACAAGCTAGAGTCATTTTGAAAGAGAGAACCTCAATTGAGAAAATGCCCCACCCCCAACTGGCCCATGAGCAAGCCTATGGAACATTTATTTTTTTTTTTATTGATGAAGGAGGGCCCAGGCCACAGTAGGTAGTACCACCCTGGGCTGGTGGTCCTGGGTACTATAAGAAAGCAGGCTGGAAAAGCCACGAGGAGCAAACCAGTAGTCAATACTTCTTTATGGCCTCTACATCAGTCCCTGTCTTGAGTTTCTGTCCTGATTTCTCTAGATGATAGACTACAAGCTATAAGATGAAATAAACCCTTTCCTCCCCGTGTTCCTTTTGGTCATTGTTTTGTCATGGCAACAACAGAGACAGTAGTCACAAGCTGGGCAGGTGTTGAAACTAAAGGTCCTGGAAGATGCTTCTTCCTCACTCTGTGTCCTAACAGGAAGACCCTTTGCTTTCAATAGGAGGACACTGGCTCACACAAGCCCATCCTGTGGCCTCCAAACCCTGGCTCTCCACAGGTACAGATGTGTGTACTTTGCATGGCTGGTCTCTCAGCTGTCTAACATCTGGGTGCTACTGACAGTGGGCAGAGCATGGACACAGGAATATCTAGCTTTTCCCTCCCCCGCCCCAATGCCTATTTCCATCCCTGTTAAGTTACAAAACACACTAGTTACAAAATCAGCAACTCGGGTTTAGAATTTTAGAAATAACATGTTGAATGTGGCTCTCTGAGAACTGGCTTGCTTGCTGGATGGGCTGTGAGATGCTGAATAAGGTCTGTGTTGTCAACAGAAGAGAATGCAGATGCTGGGAGCCAGCACTAATCCTTCCATGGGCTTTGACTTTGATGTCTTTTGTCCTAAAGGGAAGCTGGGAAATGGTGTGGCGGGCCCCACCTTCCATGCCAGTGGGCAAAATGATTTGTCATTAGAAAGATTCGATTCAGAGTCAGCAATGGGTGTCATTGCACAGTAATGCAGCTAGCTGAGCTCATAGTGACAGGGTAGCTGGAGGTGTTTGCAGTCCAAAGAAAGGGGAGCTTTCTGGAGAGGTGGTGGGGGTGAGCGCCTCTGGGTGTGGCCAGGGGAGGCTACAATCCGGATCCTGCCTGTACAGGTGTGTCTGTCATCAGGTGATGTTGTGGTTTGCTTTAAAAAGCCACTCCACCCTGAAGGTGGCTGCCAGGTGGGTGTGCTCAGGCATTTGTCTCCCCTAACCTGGCAGCTCTGAAGTTGTGTGGTATTACAGCTGCGCGTACATGGTGAAGGCTGTTTGCACGTGCTCTGTCCTCTGGTTTCCTCACAGTCCCATGAGTGAGCAGCCTTGGTGGATCACTCACATTTTACAGAAAAAGGGGCTTGGCTCTTCATCCGCCTGGCCATTTGAATGAGCTATGAGTGAGAATTACAACCCTGCCCTCCAGCAAGTTGAAAAAAAAAAAAATGCCAGGGCCAGTGGTTTCCGAGCTGAGTTCTTCTAGCCTTAAGGACTGGCCCAAGGTCAAAGAGGAAGTTTTCAAGGAGAATCCAGGTCACCAACCAGCACAGCTTGCCTGATATGGCACCTAAGTAAGGCTCGGAGTCAAAGTTGGAAGAAAGCCACCACATTTTCATCTCAATTGTTATTCAGTTTTCTGTGTTTGATCAGAAGGTCAAGGCATTTGCCCACCTCCATAAATCTGCGACGGATCCAGGACAACAGGCTGTCCTGGGCCCCCAGGTCTAGGCTCCTAAGGGGACCTCTGCCAGGCTAGGAGCAGTATGGTGCAGATGTAATTCTGAACGGTTTTTTAAAAAATAAAAACATAGAGCCAAATGCAGAGTTAAAAGCCCAAGAGGTCAGAGCAGCAGCCAAGAGCTAAGACCAAGACCGCCTTCTTACCCCTCGCTGTCGCGTCCTTCCCCTCCGAAAGAGAGTTACTTCCTGTGTGTCTGTCTTTTTATTGACTTTCTGTTCTGCCTTCTCATTGGTTGTAAACCCAACCACATGACTTCTTCATCACTGCCTGTCTATACAGACCTTCAGGTCTCTATGGTTGGTACTTGGATTAAAGGTATGTGTCACCATGCTGGCTGTGTCCTTGAACACACAGAGACTTGGCCTGCCATGTGATCGGATTAAGGGCCTGTGCTACCACTGTCAGACTTCTGCTATGGCTTGCTATTAGCTCTGACCCCCAGGCAACTTTATTAACATACAAATAAAATCACATTTCAGCACAAATAAAATATCACCATAGTATGGTCTTCTGGCTTAGGACACTTCACAAGGAACCGCAGCAGAGCCTAAGACTTAGGCAGACTCCTATTCAATGGTCATTTGTGGAGCCCACTCCCACTACCACCCAGTCCAAAGGAGGGGCAGGTGAACCCCTGCCTCATGGAACTTACATGCAAACCAGACGAGTGAATAAACAAATAATTCAGAAGGTAAATGGATGCTTACAACTGGACAGCTTTATGATCATGGATGTGAGCCAGGCACACAAAGACAATGCCAGGTGATCTTACTCACATGGGCTCAACAAAGTTGATATCATAGAAATCAAGAGTCAACGGGGGAGAGGGGGGCTACCAGAGACTGAGGAGGCTGGGGAGAGAGGGACGAGGGTGGTCTGTGAATACTAGGTTCCAGCGAGCCCGAGTGAGAAGCTCTGTGACTGTAGGTAACAGTTATGTACTGTATTTGTTGAAAAGCCAGAAGGGAGGACTCTGGAAGGTTTTCACTGGGATTGGAGAGGTGGCTCAGTGGTCAGGAGCACATACGGCTCTTACAGAAGATTGGAGTTCAGTTCCCAGCACCTACGTCAGGTAGCTCACCAAACCCTGTAATCCTGTAATTCTAGCTTGAGGGGACCCAGCTCTGGTCTCCTCATGTACCCACATGTATGTGACATATGCACAGATAGACACACGTACACATAAATAAAAGTTAAAAATAAATCCTTTTTTAAAAAAGAAATGTCTTTAAAATTTTTGCTGATTATATGAATTACATATAATAATGGCTTTGATTATATTTTAATGTATATATAATTTTACATTCACCCTTCATTTCCCTCTGTTATCCCCCTCCTACTTCTGCTGATTCCCTTTCTCTCCCCGACTAGTCCCCTTCTGTTCCCACGTCTTTTTTCTTTTCCTGAGCCTCTGAGTTTGTTCAGAGCTACTCACAGGAACATAGACGAGGTATAGTTTACAGGCGCTCGAGCACCTTACCCTCTCACCTTCGACCTCACAGCACTGAGGAAAATCTCTCTCCCTTCCTCCTCAACCGTTAGCTGCCCAGAGAGTCTTCAGGAGCCCCTCTTCTGCTCTGCAGTGGAATGTTCTTAGGCCAAAGCTTGTTTCTATTTATTTATTTATCTATCTTGAGACAGGGTCTCACTAAATAGCCTTGACTGGACTGGAACTCACTTGGCACACCAAGCTGTCTTTGAACTCACAGAGATCTGTTTGCCTCTGCCTTCTAAGTCCTGAGATTAAAGGTGTATACCACCACACCCAGCATTGTCTTCTTTAAATTAAACTTTTGGAGTATTTCAGACTTACTGAAAAGTTTCAGATAATGCAGATAGCACTCTCTCATGTGGACGATCCACCAGCTTTTATAACAGCTGCCACCTTACCTGATACCTTTCATCTGTGTCTGCTGAGAATTGGGACTCTTGCTGCCCAGCAGTGGCACACATACACATACACACACACACACACACACACACACACACACACAAACTCAGACCTGTTTGCTGTCCCCAGAGCTTGTTAATCCCTCCTGAGACATCATGCTGATCCACACTAGGAAACACCAGGTCTGATGAGTTGAGACCCCACCCTGAGGGTTTCTCCCTTGTAGACCTAACGTCAGTGTCCCTTGCCTGATTCTGGGGTGTCCTCCCAGCCTGTGTTGGGAAGTCTTCTTTCCTGTGCTCCCCTTGGGGTGAAGGACTCGGGGTGATCAGAACTGGTTTGAGCAGCTGCCTTTGCTTGACAGGCAGATGGGCTGCCTGCCTCCTGGCTGGAGCATGGACATGTGCTCATCTCCCGTATTTGGCCAGCCTGGCAGTTATTTCTGAAATCTGACTCTTAGTACCATGGGGACGACCTTTGATCTACTTCCCAGCCCTCACCTGCACTTACTTTGCACCCCAGAAGCTCACTCAAGGAGTGGATGGAGGTGTAGGTAGGCACTCTGGGCATGTTCTAGCCATGCTGAGTAAGCATACTTTAATTTTATTGTCATGGTCTAGAGAGATGGAACACATTTAAAAGGTAAGAGCAGTGAACAACATTTTTTTTTAATGGTAAATGCTTTACTCTTGACAGAAGATGCTTTTAGGACTGGACAGTGGCTGTCACTGTCTAAAGGTTACTTTAAGACATACCGAGGGCTCTGGATATTTCTGGGCCAGGAAGGCTGTTTGTTTACTCAAGCAATGACAGTTCAGAGGTGAGGTGAAGCAACTGGGCAGCTGGGTGGCCACTTGAGTGTTGCTTCCTGCTTCTGATCTTTCCAGCCTGCTGTTTGGAAGTGGAGGGAGGGTAATGGTGGAAGCACATGAGGTTTCATGGTGACATCTGCTGACACAGCAGGAATCCCGTACACAGTAGGTCTTAGGACCATGGCTGAGAAGGGGAAGCTGGAAAGGGGGATTCAAAGGCACTGTAGGAAAAGCAACAAAGGCAAGAGCTGTTTTGGAAGTAGCTGCTGGACTGAATAGATAGAAGCCGTGATTCATGTACTTAGCTAACAGTCTAGACTGCCTCCTCCACACCAGGTGCGAGTCTAGGCATCCGACCCAGGCTCTTGGGCAGCATCAGCCACGAATGAATGCCCAGTTGTTCTGGAGCATGATAGAGCATGGCAACATGGCAGAGATCATAAAGCAACTGCTCCCACTGTGTGGTAAAACTGAGTTGAGCATGGTGGCACAGAGGGCAGAGGCAGACGGATCTATCTCTGTGAGTTCCAGGCCAATCAGGGCTACATAGAGAGACCCTGTCTCTAAAATAAAAAAGAGCACAAACCATCCAGGTTCAAATTCACCACTTCCGTGGTGATCTTTGTGACCTTTGACAAGTGACTTAACCTCTCTGTTTATCTGTGTGTTTATTTAGCAGTATTAAATGGGTTTAAATGTGTAAAACAGTTAAGAGCACATATTTAATAATGCATCTGCTGTTTTCCATCACAGCAGGATGCTCTCTAAGTGGCAGTTATTATTACTATTGTGGAAAGAGCAGACTTCCAATCAGAAGACTGGACAAGCCCCTTAGTTCCCCATTACTATCTAGAAAACAGAAAACATTTCTTTACTGTCTGTTTAGGTAAATAGGGATTCTGCAAGAGTCCCAGGGGTGCTTTGAAAAGTGTGTGTGCCATTTATGTGGATTGCTCTGTTGCTTTTATTTTATGATGACGACAACAACGAGGACAATAACAGTTACTGCTATTGATAGAGGGGAGGGTTAAACCCACACCAGCCTGTGCGCCATCAGTGTGCTATACCCCTGCCCTGCTGCTTTTCTTTGAATTCTTATCGGACCAGTTTCTGATATGAGAACCGTGCCGTGGCATCGAAGAGCTGGGCTGATGAAAGAGGAAAGGCCTGACCCTTTGATTCCTCCAGAGATGGACTGAGCCCTTGTTCCATCCGCATGGCCTTTAGCTCGAACAGAGACCTGAGATCAGCCCCCTTTCCCTTCTGTCGGTTGTATCTGCCTGAGCCGCTAGATGAATTGATGTATTTCCAGAGTCACTGGAAAGAAACCTTAATCAAGGAACATGGGGTAGGGGATTTATTTGCCAATTATTTGCAACATATTCAGCACTGATACCGTAGTAATGAGAAGGGAGCTGGATGCGGGCATTAAAGGTTGGCACTTGTGTGACAGACGAGCAAGAACTAGGTAGTGATTTTAAAAAATTCAAGACCCTGGGGCTGGACAGATGGTTCAGCAGTTAAGAGTGCTCTTCCAGAGGGCCTGAGTTTAGTCCCCAGCAACCACACTGGGTAGCTCACAACTGCCTGTAACTCCAATTCCAGGGGAATCAGATACCTCCATGGGCACCCATATACATATACACATGCACATAGACACATACAGACCCACCACAACACACACACACACACACACACACACACACACACACACCACACACACTTAAAATAAAAATAAATCTTGAAAAATCCAAGACCCTGATATAAAAATGTTACTCCTTTTGGTTCTTGATTTATCATAGAAAACCACTCAGACAAGGTTAGAGATACCAAATGGATGAGGACCCTTCTTCTGAAGAGTGTAGAGTTTGAAACTCAAGTGATCCAAGGGTTCACTGTCTTGCTACTGTCCTAGGGATGGGTGCTCCTTGGATGTTCAACTGGGAGGCTGAGTCCTGCAGGCAAGTAGGGAACCCCATTAAGTCCCAGCACTACAGCAGTGACCTCCGCTAAGGTGGGGACCAGGTTGCAGCTTTCTCTGCCTCCTTATTCACTTCCTTGTTGAGGTGGCCAAGGAAAGAAATATCCTGTCCCAGATCTGGGATCAGAGAGAAGAAGCAGGTCTGCTTGGACCTCTGTAGTCAGACTTTCTTTGGGACAGGGAGACTCATTATTAATTATGAAAGCTTTGCCTTTAGTTTAGGCTTATCCCACTAGTTCTTACAATTTAAATTAACCTGTTTCTATTAATCTATGTTCTGTCACATGGCTCTTTTTTTTGTGTTTTTTTTTTGTTGTTGTTGTTGTTTGAGACAGGGTTTCTCTGTGTAGTTTTTAGTGCCTGTCCTAGATCTCGTGCTGGCCTCGAACTCAAAGAGATCCTCCTGGCTCTGCCTCCCAAGTGCTGGGATTAAAGGCATGAACCAGCACTGCCTGGCTGCCACATGGCTTTTTGCCTCTCTTCCATTCTGGTTTGTTTTTTTTTTTTTCTCCAGAGCTGAGGACTGAACCCAGGGCCTTGCGCTTGCTAGGCAAGCACTCTACCACTGAGCTAAATCCCCAACTACCTCTCTTCCATTCTGTACATCCAAGTGGATCTGCATCTTGCTGGCACCTCCCACATGTCTAGATTCTTTTCCAGTTCCTCCCCCTCCCTGGAAGTCCTGTCTATTCTCTCCTGCCTAGCTATTGGCCATTCAGCTTTTTATTAAACCAATCACAGCAATACATTTTCATTCAGTGTACAAATATCTCAATAGGCCCCTGCTCTGTGGTCCAAGTTATTGAACCTCTGAAGGCCCTGGCTCTAAAGCAAGGATGTAGGCAGCATCTTCCTGTAAGTGGTGATGATTTGCTGGGAGTTCATAAGAAGATGCCAGCCCGGTGTCGCTGTTAGTGTTTCATGAACAGAAGCCATTGTTGCTCCTCGTGTCCATAATTGTTTGCCTTTGAAGAAAGACCTTGCTCTGTAGCTTCAAGCCCACCATCCTCCTGTCTCAGCCTCTTGGGGCCTAGGGTTATAGGCAGGCATTCCCTCCTCATCGTACCATCTATCAGCTAAAGTGAAGGGAGATTTCACATTGCAGTGTTCATGTTCACACCAGACCATCCATGCTCTTGGATATTGAGGTATCCTTTATGGTTTGTCTTTGGACATAGTTGAATAAACCTGGATAAGGAAGAAGACAAAGGTAATGGCCATGTAACAGGAGATTGAAGATCTCAAAAGAGCCCCAGTTTCAGAGAGGGTAGAATGTTCATGCTCTGTCCTTCAGAAACTCCAAAATTAACTTTCAAAAAGCCCCTTCCTGTTTTGTTTTATTTTTTATGGGGAGGTTGGGGGAGGGAGTGCTCATGCCCACATGCACAGAAGAGAGCTCCCTTCTTCAGAGGCTAGGGACTGTGTGCCATTCCTACAGTGGGAGCTGTTCTTTGGTGTCCCTCACATTGACACGCTCCAACCATGGTCCTGGTGTGTGTCATCCTAACCTGGGAGCAGCTGAGGAGGAGAAACAGATGTTCCCCAGCCCACTTGCTAGCCCATGGCAAGCTTTAGATGAATGTTTCTTGGGTGGTTGAAAGAATCAATAGCCAGTGAAAATAATTCTTTCCCAAACTGTCACTGAGAAGAGACACTCATCGAATGTTCTGCTACAGCAGGGTCCATGGCTTGAGCTGATGAATTGGTTGGTCTACCAGAGGACTTCTGTATCTCCACTTGCCCCAGAGAAATGCAGGGACAGAGGAGGTCTTGCTCTCTGGGCCATGTGAAGGAACCATTGAGATGAGAAAGATGGTCAGCAATCAGAATCAGGGACTGCAGTATTTCTTGTTGTCCAGATTCTAGTACCCATTCTTACCACTCCCTCATGATAGAAAAAACACCCAAAGAAGCAAAGCCAGTTCTCAAACCATGCCTTTGACCCTGAAGACTGCTACCTTCCCAGTCATAAAGGCAAAGGCACCAGGACTTCTTATTCTGTGGACTTGGATCGTTTTCTAGATTGAACAAGCAAGGGCAAAAGGAAGGAGGCCATGTGCTAATAGCCTTCCAAAGTATGTACCTGTAACACCAGTTCTATGAGACATTACCAAATAGGTCACAAACACAGGGTGGCCAAGAAACTTTGGGTAGTCTGAGTTAAAATTCATTAAATTAATCTGGTCATGGTGGTACATGCCTGTAATCCTAGCATTGGGAAGATAGAGACAAAAAGACCACAAATTTCAGGCCTATCTGACTTACGTAAGAAGACGCTGACTCAAAAAAAGAAAAATCAAGTTAAGTTATTTCATGTGGGACCCCTCCCCCCAAGAACCTTTAAGATGTTAACATGCTCTGTGGATTTCTGAAAGAGGGCTATGAAATGTAGCACCTCAGATGCATTTGACCAAAGGAAGCTTTGCTTCCTTCCAAGTTGACCAAGTAATAGACACGCAGAAATCTTTTAGTTCCAAGTAACAAATGTCCAACTTGTACCAGAAAGGTAAAATGTTGAGTTCAATGCCTTTTCTAATCACCTCTAGTTAGGTGGGTCAGTAAGAATGGATCTAGGGGTCCGGATACCCCAGAGCACTCTCCATAATGTTACCCTGGTTTTGTTCTACATGGTCGTCTTTCCCTCGCTTGTAGGATGCCTTCTCCACCATGACTAAGATCAAGGTGCTCAGAAACAAACCCACCCACCACCAGATCCTAATGTCTCTGTTCCTTCAAAGAGTACTGTGGAAGGACCTGGCCACACCTGTGTCTGTTCACACTCTAGTGGGTGGGCAAGGGGCACCGTGCTTTACATTTTCTAAGAGACTCTGAGGGACAGAGGGCATAGGTGGGACATTTAAACAGAGGCAGACCACTCCCCAAAGGGTGTGCTGTCTAGTGGGGAGATGGGGGTGCAAGGACATTCCTGGAAAGACAAAACACAATGACAGCCTTTGGAAATATACCTTGGGGTTTACAGGAGCCTCTTCTTCTCTCCTGATTTCTGAACTGTGCTTCAGCAAGCATTACTGAAATCGAGTGTTGGAAAAAACAACATCCTATTGTTCTGTCCCTTGACTTAAATTCTGAGCCTGATACTTGTATGATTTGGTTTGAAAAACTAATAGTGGCTGGGATTGGAGATGTGGCGCTAGAGGCAGAACACTTGCCTAGCATGCACAAGGTCCCAGGCTTTACCCTTAGCACTGGTTAAAAAAAAAAAAAAGAGAGAGAGAGAGATAAATAGATAAAAATAAATTAACAAGGCAGTGGTGGCACATGTCTTTCATCTCAGCACTGGGGAGGCAGAGGCAGCCATTGAGGCTAGCCTGGTCTACAGAGTAAGTTCCAGGGCAACCAGGATTACACAGAGAAACCCTGTCTCCAAAAACAAAAAAGAGAAAGAAAGTACATCCTCTTTCTTCATCCAGGAACCCCCCAGAGTTTGATAGGTGTCACCAATCTTAGCTTTCCTTCTTTCTTTTCTTCCTTCCTTCCTTCTTTCTTTCTTTTCTTCCTTCCATGTATATACATCCATCATGTGCGTGCCTAGTGCCCACAAAGCCAGAGGAGGATGTCGGAATTATAGATGGTTGTGAGCTGCCCCGTGGGTGCTAGGAATCGAACCTGGATCCTCCAGAAGAGTGGCCAGTGCTCTTAACCACTGAGCCACCTCTCCAGCCCCCACTCTTGGGTTCTTACTGAAGCAGTCACCCTGCTTGACCGGAACTGTGTGTGTGAAGAGAGCTGGGCCACCTCTGCTCAGCTTTGCACACCTCTGCTATACCTTCTAAGCCTCGCTCGCTCACTCACCTGGCTGGTGGCAGTAGTCCTGAGAATCACAGGTTTTATCATGCGTGTCTTTGGTCAGTGGCTTATTGAAAAATATTGCTGCGATTTTACAGATTCCTGACTTCCTTTCCAATATCTTTTTTTTTCCTTCTGGTTCAGAGGACTTCACCAGTTCAGAGTCCAAGATCAGTGCAACCACCTGGGAACAGTCAATCTCTACAGAAGCAGCAAGGGGACTCTCCTGGAACCAGTGCTGGCAGGTAGGGACCCGGCTCTGGGGCATGCGCAGATGCAGCCTGCAGCATGCTCCACTCACTGCTTGTTCCAGCCCTTGCTTTACTGCACTTGTGTTGGGAAATTCAGACATGTGAGAAGTCCTCAGGGATGCGCTTTCAGACCCATGATTCATGGAACACTCTGTGGTTGGCTTGAGCCTGCGGGGATTGGAGAATTCATAGCTTTTCTGCCCAGAGATGAAATTAATAACGGTACATTTCTATTCCAGCAGTGTTTCAAGTAGTTCAGCTTCAAGATCAGAACTAAAAATGAGAAAGAGTGAGGCTTCCAAGGGGCTTAATATGTGGTTACGTGCAGTGTGTAATCCAGGGTGGAGGCAGTAGAGATGTGGCACTGGGCCCCAGAATGTAAGATCCAGGAGGCCCTTCCTCAAGCCACCCAGGGAGGCTGGTGGATAGATTCCAGAAGCCAGCACAGCCACATTGTGGCCATGGCGTGTGGCCAGTCCAAGTGTAGTCCAGTGGTCAGTGGCCCCTCATCATGACCATGGCCAAGCCTAGTTTTCACGGCTCCCTAATAAACCTTTCTCTACCTAGTGTTCTGCACCCTTGATTCTATACGTGTTTACAAGCTGAAAGCCTGTAGATATGAATAATTGGTCCCCAGCAGGGACACAGGCCAAGCATAGTGGAGTCGATTAGGGACCACTTGTGGGTTCAAGTCATGAGTAGGCCTTAGAGCTGGCTAGTGTAACCCTCTTGAACAGCTCCCAGGAGTCTGTAATCACAGGCCTTGAAGGAACAAACACCAGCTCCCTGGACCAAAACTTCCGAAATGAAGTGACCAGTCCCTGTCACAGACAGTGAAACTGGGCCACGGCATATTTCGTCATAGCATTTTCAAGCCTCCATGTACAAAGTGACAATGTTTTTCTTTGGATATGTACAAGTGGCCCCTGGTGGCAGGAATTGCCATGTGGAGAGGGTGAGTGTTTCCTAGGTTGCTTGGGTAGTGGTACCCAGAAGAAATTCTTGGTTCTTCTTGGCATGAACATTAAGTTTCTTTAGGGAAATCGTCAGATGGGGCATAGTATTTTGTTGGGTCAGAAGAGTGATTTTTTTTTTTTTTTTGGATACACGGTCTCACTATGTAGCCTTGGCTGGCCTGGAACTCTCTATGTAGACTAGACTGGCCTTGAACTCAGAACCCACGTACCTCTGCTTCTGGGGAGTGGGATTAAAGGCCTGTACCTTTAGGCTGAGCACAGGAGTGGTACTTTGCATTGCCCCTCTGACCTCTGTCATCTCAGCATGGGAGCCTCCTTGTCCCCCCAGATCGCTATCATCTGCTCCCCGTTCACAAACAAATAACAGGACAAGGCTTTTAGTCGTCAGATCTATCCAAACATCTAGGTTGACTCCAATGACATGGGGTATTTTTTTTTTTTTTTTTTTTTTTTTTTTTTTTTTTTTTAAGATCCCACACTTGGGAACCACTGCTGGCCGAGACTTAAGGCCCAGTTCTTCCTGCCTCATCCTCAGGGAGTCCTGGGGTCTCTAAGGAGACTAGGGGCCATGTCCCCAGGTTGTGTCACAGACGGATTTCTGAGCAACTGCAGCTCAAAGCTCCTTTGTGGCGTGTTCCTCAGCTTTAGTCAATTGTTATTTTTCTCTTGAAGAACTGTCTCTCAAGGGCCTGGGAACTGAGCATGAAAGAGATGGTGTGTGTCTAGGAAGAGGCAACATCCTCTTCACCACTGAAAACAGGGCAGCCCTCGGGAAGTGAGTGTTTGTGTCCATGCAGAGCCAGAACCCATCCCAAAGCTGACCTGCCCCCTGGATCCTTCATGCACTCAGGCTGTTTGTAGGAGGCAGGATGGGGTAGGGCTCCTGTGTGAGTCACAACAGCCTCGGCATCACTCAGAAGGACAGCAGTGTAATACTCACTTGCATCCAGGTGCCAGACACCATGACAAATGAGCCATGGCTACAAAATGAAACTTTGCTTTCTTTGAACCGATTCAGCTCTGATTCTGAATCCTTAACTCTTCCAGGGTGGTGGGAATTCCCACAACTGCTGTCCTTGGGGTACTCCTTTTCGATTGATTGATTGATACAAGGTCTCTCTCTATATAGACCTGGTTGTCTTAGACCAGGCTGGCCTAGAACTCACAGAGATCCTCCTGCCTCTGCCTTCTGAGTGCTGGAATTAAAGGTGTGTGCCACCATGCCTGGCCCAATGTCCCTTTTCTAAAGTCTGGTGTATTGAGGTTGCCATCTGACCTCTACCTCCCTATACCACCACGAAGATATTCATTGGTCCAGGCACTTTATCCACTGCCCACATGACTGTACTGCCTCCCTTGGGGCTGCTTTCTCAATGCTCATCCACCTCTGTAGCAAGTTTCTTTGTCGGACTATCTTTGGATTGCCAGCCCTCAAATAACAACACAGAGACTTATTATTAATTATGAAAGCTTGGCCTTTAGCTTAGACTTGTTTCCAACTAGCTCTTAGGACCTAAGTAACCCATATTTTCAATCTACGTCAGCCACATGGCTCAGTTACCTCTCCTCAGTACAGAGTGTCAGACTTGTTTCAAGTCTGCTGGTGAAATCCATGTGTGTAGATTCTTCCTTCTCTTCCTCTTTCTCCCCAGAAATCCCGCCTATCCTCTCCTGCCTACCTATTGGTTCAGCTCTTTATTACACCAATCACAGCAATATATCTTCACACAGTGTACAAATATCCCACAACACACCTCTGAGCCTCAGAACATGGTCAGGAAGCCAGGGGAGGGATCCTCACATATGCCCCCAACCCCTGATACTTACATCCACCCCACCCTACCCCCTCCTCCATCACCACCCCCATCCAGGACTTGGCTCTCTCATCTTTAAATTCATTTGTCTTCTTTGGTGGCCTAATTGTACAACCAGCATTCTCTCTGAAAGGATGAAGGGTTTTACAGAAGCTAGGAACAGCCATGAACTTCAGACTGTGTTTTCTACTCTCAAAAGCTCCAGAGATGAGAAATGCAGGAAGGTCTGCTGCAGCTGAGATATGGGAAGAAAACAATTGCCCTCCTTATCCTTTGGCATCTGCATCTGTGAATTCAACCCACTGTGGACAGGGGAAAATGCATTTGAAATGAACATATACAGATTTAAAAAATTACTCCCTAAACAATACAGTGGGACATTTATTTCCATTCTCTTAGCTATAAGTAGTCTAGTAAGTCATAGTGTAGTAGAACCCACTCTGAACCCAGCACTTGGAGCAGAGGCAGGGGGATCACCATGAGTTAGAGGCCAGTATGGGCTACAACAGAGTATATAGCCAGACATTGTTCAAAAACAATAACCAGACAGATTTAAAAAGGAATCAAGATGATCTGAAGTATTTGGGAGAGTTCACTGTGGATCTGAGTAGTGGGGACTTGAGTACCCTTTGATTTGGGGGGAGCCTAGAGCCAGTTCTCTGCAAATAGGGAGAGAGAATGACAGAGGAAAAGGCACAAATTATTGCCAAAGAGTCTCTCTGCCCAGGCCTTTATCTCTACACCACAAGGACACAGACTTGGAGCGTTTCCTGATCTTCGTTAGTGGTAGAAAGTCCACCATTTTGCCTTAAGAACTATCCCCCTCTTTGAATTGTAGTAGAACCTCCAGGGGCTTATATGGCTCCCCAGGGGTAGGTTCCTCACCTAGAGAGGAGCTTGTCCAACTGCCTTGCTTCCTGATTGCCACATGGTGTCACTGTTATAACAACCCTGCATAGTCCAAACTCATTAAGTGTCCATCCCTGCCTGGACTTGGGTTTCTGAGGGAAGTCAGTCCTGTGCCCCTGAAGTGAAGCTAGCTTAATCCAGCTAACACCTGTGCCTGCTCCCCATGTCTTCCCAACACAGCTGGCCCAGGTGTCTGCATCTGGGGACTGGTTTCAGGACCATCAGGCCCAGGGGACCTCTCCTTAGGTACCAACAACTAAGAATGGTAGCCCTACAAAATGCAGCTGCTTTTGTCACATGACCTTTGTAGACCAGCAGAACTATAAGGCTGCAGTGGGGGGAAGCAGGGCAGTAGCCCCGGCTGGGGCTTCTTTGGAGAAACCTCCACTCAGGTGGGGCCAGGATCTTTGACTATGCCACAGAAAAGAGTTCAGGATTCCATAGGAAGCAAAGTCAGAGTTTAGTGAGAAAAGGGTTTAAAATAGATTCAAAGGGCTGGAGAGATGGTTCAGCAGTTAAGAGTGCTTACTGCTCTTGCAGAGGACCAGAGTTCAGGTCCCAGCATCTATATCAAGTAGCTCACAACTACCTGTAACTCCAGCTCTACAGTATCATACCAGCACTCCGGTCTGTCTTCTGCAGGTACACGCCTTCACATGCATATACATACACATAAGTAAAAATAAATATCTCTCTCTCTCTTTTTTTTTTCCAAGACAGGGTTTCTCTGTGTAGCTTTGGTGCCTGTCCTGGATCTCGCGCTGTAGACCAGGCTGGCCTGGAACTCACAGAGATCAGTCTGGCTCTGCCTCCTGAGGGCTAGGATTAAAGATGTGTGCTACCACTGCCCAGCAAAATAAATCCTTTTAAAGATTAAATAAACTAGAATTAAGCATGGGTGTTATAGAGAAGATGCTCTTGAGAGAAACAGTGCACACTCAAGACACAGACAGGATTCTCAGGAGGGACAGGTACACAGGTGACCATCTTAATACTAGTTTGAACTAGTTATATAGGAAGATACTGGTGGCTTCTGAAGTCATTGTTCAGAGTTTCTTTTATAATTGCACTTATTTATAGGGGTGTAGATATGCCATGGTACACTTAGGAAGGTCAGAGAACAATTTGTGGGAGCTGGTTCTCTCCGACCATGTGGTTCTCGGGGATCAAGCTTACTCATGTCATCGGACCTGGTGGCAAGTGCCTTTACCCACTGCGTCTCCTTGCTGGCTCTGTTCACAGAGTTCATAAGGAACTTTTCCCCCACTTCTTTAATGAGAATGAGATCATAGTGTAGTTTCTCAGATACACTGGACAGGATTATAGTCTGGTTAAAAAAAATAAATAAAGTCAAAAGGTCAACGAATGCCTTACTGTAAGAAGGTCAGGAGGAAGGTAAGGCATTTGTTTTGACTGTAAACAAGGTACATCATCTCAGCAAATTACTGTTTACAGCTGGCAAGAGTGTGTGACTCTCAAAGGTCACCTGTGCATAGGCCTCAAGCATGGTTGATTGCTAATTTTACATTCTCATTTGAAATCTCTGTTAAAAAAAAAAAAAATTAGTGGTAGCACATGCCTTCAATGCTATCAGCAGAGACTCTGGAACTCTGTGAGTCTGAAGCCAGCCTGGTCTGTGATGTAAGTTCTAGGCCAACCTATAATCCTTTTCAGGGTATCTGAGAACAACCCTAAGATCTCATTGTGCTCTATGGGGGATGGTGGAAATGGTGAGTTGAAGGTGCTAGGGTTTGGGGTCAAGAACCCCCAAAGAAACCCGGCAGTTTGCTTATGAGCAACTGTGGAGAATTGATCAACTTAGACATGGTGAAGGAAAGACTGTGAGCAGGAGAGACTAGCTGGGAAGGCCTTTATTTAAGCAGGCCCCTGGTGATAATTTAATGGGGTGATTATGGCCCCAGATTCTATGAGGTCCATGCTGTGTTTTCTATGATTTATATAGCTATGCCCAGATAGGCCAGCTCATCCCAGTGTTCTTATTACAGTGACTTCAAACCATGTTCTAGAGCAGAGGAATGGAGCAGGGCTGGGATGGACCATAGTGAATTGACTCACAGGGCAGGGAGCAGTAGTCCTCAGTCTCCCTGATTATAAGATTTACCTATGTGTTGGGTAAATAGCAACGCCCATGCCCCTGTCAGTCTCAAAGCAACAGCAGCTAGATGATTCCTCTGAGCAGGACAGAATCACATGGACACTGGATAAACTATCCCTTTCCTAGCTGCTTTTCATAAGACAGCCTCCTGATTCAAGAGAAAACCCTTCATGTATGAGTAAAAGCAGTATAGGGATAGATAGTTGGGGATTTAAAAAAAAAAAAAAATTAATGGGCTTTACTGAAAGGCAAGGGCATGTCCTTGGCTGCTTTGTGCTAGGCATGAGGTTCAAGACTGAACACATCCCCATGCAAAGCAATTCTGTGTACGTGTTTATAGATGACCTGAGGGAACCCTGGGAGGAAAACAAGGCTCAGAGAGGCTAGACAACTCACCCAGGAAGGGGGAGGGGACACGGCGGGGGGGGGGGGGGAGACACGCGACACAATGGAGTTAGACGCATTCATGGTCGATGCCACCCTACACCCAGACTCATAACCACAGACTTGCTTTCAAAGGGCCTGAAAGTGTGTTGTGGTCTTCATAATTAGAATGGAAGACCCTGTTAATCCTTAGTGTCCAATTTTCCTGTAAACAAAATCAGGTCTTAGAAGGAGAAAACTTAGAGATTTGATCCTTGCTATGAGCAGCTGTGGGGTCCGTTCTTGAGGTCCCAGGCTCCTGGCAGCACACTGTACTGTTTTGCCATCCACCTTTTGCAACCTCTCTGCTCTCCTGGCTTCTGCCTAAGTCAGCCTGCCTTTGTCCTTCTTCTGACTCATTGTTTACCTCTGGCCAGAAGGAGCCCTGGAGGGGAGTGGAAGGCAGGCCAGGAACCAGCAGGCACCTTAGCAGCTGGCTGGAAGTGTCCTGGCTAAGTGGGTTTTTGCTGCTGGCTGTAAAGGAGCCTTGGGTCTGCTCTCTGCCCAGTCTGGGGCAACTGGCCATTTTGAGCTTTAAAAAGAGGAAGGGGAGTATTTTTCCATCGTGAGACAATACCTGTTCATTGGGACAGCCAAGAACTCAGAGGAAAGTGGAGAGTAGAAAAACCTCTCCTGCTTTTCTTATCTGTGGAAATGCTGGTGTCTCTCATGCTTTTCTGGGTTTGCTTTCCAGTGGCTTCTCAATTGTGAGAAAGCTACATCTACATTGTGTGTGTGTGTGTGTGTGTGTGTGTGTGTGTGTGTGTGTGTGTGTATGGTTTGGTACTTGATTTTTATACTCTGCTATTTGTTGATTATTTTTCAAATATGAGAGACTCAGATTATTTCTGTGAGTTCAAGACCGGCTTGGGTATACATAGTGAGATCTAAACCAGCAAGCTGGGACTGCATGGTGAAACCCTGTCTCAAAAAAAAAAAAATTGGGGGGGGGGGTAATAAAATGCATACTGGTAGATATCTAAGCCTGAGAATTTGGTGAACACTTACACCTCTCCATACTTGTGTAATCACATCCAAACCTAGATTGGAGTGACTGCTCTCCTGACTTCTGCCATCACTGATTGGTTTTGCCAATTCCTTTTTTTTAATTTATTTTTTATTTTTTTATATATACATGGTTTTTCTGTGCCCTGGCTGTCCTGGAACTCTGTTAATCAGGCTGGCCTCGAACTCGAAGAGATCTACCTGCCTCTGCCTCCAAAGTGCTGGAATTAAGGGCATGTGCCAGCAACCCCTGGCTATGGCTTTGCTAATTCTTAACTACCTAGAACGAGATTAAATGGGGTGTGTGTGTGTGTGTGTGTGTGTGTGTATGGTTTGGTACTTGATTTTTATACTCTGCTATTTGTTGATTATTTTTCAAATATTATTTCATTGTAGTAAAAATATAGGACATACAATTTACCATCTCAGCATTTTCTTATTTTTTCAAAAAGTAAGTGTGTGTGTGTGTGTGTGTGTGTGTGTGAGAGAGAGAGAGAGAGAGAGAGAGAGAGAGAGAGAGAGAGAGAGAGAGAGAGACAGACAGAGAGAGAGAGAGAGGGAGGTTTGAGAGTCAGTTCTCTCCTTCCACACTGTAGATTCTGGGGACCGAACTGAGATTGTCCAGGCTGGTGGAGGCACCTTTAGCCACTCAGCCTCTCGTCCCGCTCCACCTCAGTCATTTCTAACCTTGGGCTGTGGGGTTAAGAGTGCACTCAGTCTGTTTCCGTTGCACAAGGGAAGCTGAACTGATTACCTGGAGACTCAAGCCCAGCTGCGGCAGTATCATGCCAGTTTCTCTAAACTCGGTTTCTTTTTTAGTTTATGTGCATTGGTGTTTTGCCTGCATGAGGGTGTCAGGTATTCCGGAACTGGAGTTACAGACAGCTGTGAGCTGCCATGTGGGTGCTGGGAATTGAACCCAGGTCTTCTGGAAGAGCAGCCAGTGCTCTTAACCACTGAGCCATCTCTCCGGCCACCTCCAAGCTCTATTTTTGATGCAGCCCATAAAGTTTTACATTTTCATTTTCACTCAGTCCAAGCACTTCCCTCTCCTTTTGGCTGAATTTCACTTACGGACTATTGAGAAGTGCGTTGTTTGGTCTTCACGTGGTTGTGGGTTTTCTAGATTTCTTTCTGTTAGTGATCTATAATTTAATCCTATTATAGACAGACAGAGTGTTCATATTATCTGAATTATCTTGATTTTACTGAGACAGTGTGAGTGCAGATATGATCTGTCTTATAGTTGTTCTCTTTGTTCTTAAAGAGGAAGCCATTTTATTTTTAGTAGATACTATTTAAGCCATTGTCATAGCATATGCCCATAGGACATGCTGAAGAGACAGAGGCAAGAGGACCACAAAGTCAAGGCCAGCCTGGGCTACCTTTGGGCTGGAGCAATGCCTCAGAGGGTAAAGGCTCTTGCTGCCAAGCTTGACAATCTGAGTTGAATCCTCAGAACCCACATCCTGGAGAGAACTGACTCTGTCAAACCGTCCTCTGGCATACACACCCACACACAAATAAAAAATACAGATTTGGTATTGTTGGTAGTGTTGGCTGGGTCAAACAGGATGACGGTGTTGTTAGGGATTAAATATACAGAACGATTTTCTGCCAATTATTGAGAAAGTGGGCATGGGAAAAATATCCAACTACAGTGCATCTTCATCTGTTTCTCCACCACCCTGCCCTGTTTTTTATTTGTCCACTTGTTTTGTTTTTAAGACAGGGTCTCAAGTAGCCCAGGCTGGCTTTGAGCTCAATGTTCAGCCAAGAATGAACTTGAACTCCTGATCTTCCTACTTCGCCTCCCAAGTGCTAGGATTATAGGTGGTACAATTACCCCCAAGTAGCAATTTCTCTCTCTCTCTCTCTCTCTCTCTCTCTCTCTCTCTCTCTCTCTCTCTCTCTCTCTCTCTTTCTCTCCCCCTTTCTTTTAGAACATTTATTTTATTTTTATTTGTGCATGCACGCACTCACAGTACACACGTGCTTGGGTATGTGGGTGCCCACAGAGACCAGAAGAAAGAATCAGATACCCTGGAGCTGGAGTTCCAGGTGGTGGTAAGCAGCCTGATGTGGGTGCTGGGAACCAAACTCAGGTCTTCTGCAGGAGCATCAGGGGCTCTTAACCACTATGCCATTGCTCTGGTACCCCATTTCTCATTTCTGTTCTGCTGGTTTTTGATTTTTGTATTTTGAAGCTCTGTTGTTATTAGGTACATAGAATTTTAAGAAATTTTAATATCTTCTTAAAGATTTTTATTTTTATATTTTTTATTATTATTAAATATATTTAATATCTTCTTAAAGATTTCATTTTTATTATGAAGTGACCTTATGCCTATAATATTCTTTGCACAAAGATCTACTTTGTCTGATACAAGATAAACAGATTTCTTTCTTGTTCAGTGTTTGTATATTATACACCTCCTCCTCCTCCTCCTCCTCCTCCTCCTCCTTTTTGAGACAGGGTCTCACTATGCAGCCCATGCTAGTCTGGAACTCACTATATAGAGCAGGTTGGCCTCAAGCTCACAGAGACCTGCTTGCCTCTGTCTTCCAAATACTGGGATTAAAGACATGTACCATCACATCCAGCCTCCACATCCTTGCTTTTAACTTATTGGTACTTAAAAAATAAGTTGTTAAGTGTCACTATTGTATGTAGGCAAGATATAGTTGGGTCTTAGGTCATTAATCCACTTTGAAAATTCTAAGCCTTTTAACTAGAGGCTTAATAGTATTTAATATGAGTATTAAATAGTTGGCATTATTCCATAGTCTACAATAAATAATCTAGTGTAGCTAGAGTTTTCCTGACTGGCCCACAGTCAGGACAAATCTCTGACACCCGCCAGTCCCACAGCCACTCAGACCCAACCAAGTAAACACAGAGACTTATATTGGTTACAAACTGTATGGCCGTGGCAGGCTTCTTGCTAACTGTTCTTACAGCTTAAGTTAATCCATTTCCATAAATCTATACCTTGCCATGTGGCTCATGGCTTACTGGCGTCCTCACATGCGGCTTGTCATGGTGGCGGCTTGCAGTGTCTCCCTCACCCAGCTTCCTGTTCTCTCAATTCTTCTCTCTGTTAGTCCCGCCTATACTTCCTGCCTGGCCACTGGCCAATCAGTGATTTATTTATTGACCAATCAGCAACACATTTGACATACAGACCATCCCACAGCAATCTAGAGTTATTTTCTATTTGCCAATCTCTTTTGTTTTGATTATCTTTCTGATTCTTTCTTTTTTCCTTTTGACTCAGTGGCCACAGATATTTGGTTTTCGTGGTTGCTTTAGGAACTATCATATGTATTGTTAGTGTATCTGGATCTGCTTTGAATGATGGGATAGCATCTCATGTACATCAGGAGCGTCTTGTAAAAGTAAGCTTCCAGGGGCTGGAGAGACAGCTCAGCGCTTAAGAGAACTTGTCTCTCGCAGAGGACCCAGGATCAGTTCCCAGCACCCACACAGCCTCTCACAATTGCCTGTAGAATCTGGTCATCATCTGGCATTCTTTCCCTCCTGGTGAAGGGCTGCCTTCCTTTACCATTTCTTGAAGGATAAATCTGGCATGGGGTGGAGGTGTACACCTTTAACCCCAGCACTCAGGAGGCAGAGGCAGGCAGATCTCTGAGCTCCAGGTCAGCCAGGGCTACACAGAGAGACCCTATCTCAAACAACAACAGTAAAAACCACAGTAAATCTGTTGGTGTGTCAGTCTTTTTTTTTTTTTTTTTTTTTTTTTTTAAAGACAGGATCTCCCTATGTAACCCTGGCTAGCCTGGAATTCACTGAGATCCACCTGCTTCTGCCTCCTAAAAGCATTATACCATCACACCAGGCTGGTTAATTCTTTTAACTTTAACTTGTCTAAAAGTATCTTTTCCCACCTGTATTTCAGGAAGATATTTCTCTGAGTAAACAATTCTCAGTAGACTGGTTTTATTGCTGTGATTGTTGTTGTTTCTCTGTCAAACGTTACCCTACTATATTTCAGCTTACATTATTTCTGATAATAAATTTGCTATCATCCTCAACTTTGTTCTTTTTTTTTTTTTTGTCTAGCTGCTTTTACTATTTTATTTTTCACCAGCATTAAGCAATTTGATGGTGATATACCCTGGTGCAGTTTTTATTTTTTGCTGTTTCTTGCACATATAACAGATACTCTTGGCTATGACATAGCCAAGAGTGACATAGGTTTACAGTTTAAAGAGAATTCTGAAACTTTTCAGCCTTTATTTCCTCAAAAATGTCTTTTATTTACTGTCTTCCTCTGAGGACTACAGTTCCATGTGTGTTCCCCCTCTGGCAGCTGTCCCACAGCTCACTAATGATTTCATCCTTCTCCTTTAGTCTCTGTCCTCTGTTTGGACATTTCTATTGCAGCATCTTCAAGTTCACTGGCCTTTATCTCTGCAACATCGAATCTACCGTTCTCAACCTCAACCGGTGTGTACTTCACTTCCCACTGCCGCTTTATGCCTTTCATTTCTGTGTTTGAGAGGCGCAGACTTTCCTCTAACATATCAAATATATGTCAGTGGATATATCAAATATAATGATCTTATTTCTGTGCAGCTGAGGATTAATCCCGAGCCATGTGCATGCCAAGCAGGCACTCTTCTCCTGGTTGTGCCCCTAGCCCTTTGATACCTTTTATGAACTCTGGGATGGTTTTTACAAGTTGCATTTTCTTTTCATCCGTGGCTCATCTGTTTCTTTTGGCTTCTTTGCATGCCAGGCATTGTGAGCTTTAAGCTTTTGGGTAGTAGATATTTTTATATTTCTATAAATATTCTTGAACTTTGCTATGGGACAGTTATTTGGAACAGCTCAATCTTTTCGAATCTTGCTTTGGAAGATGGGGCCACTGCCATGTTTATGTGCGGGATAATTTCCCACCATGGAGACCGAGCTCTTCTTGGTCCCCTGACAGATGCCCTGTGAGGCTAGTGGGAACCAGAACCATTCCCAGTTCTGTGTGACTCTGAGGTTCATTCCCCAGTCATTCAGCTGGCATGTATCTCATCTCAGATGATCTCTGTATGGGCACATGACAGTCGGGACCTCTCCTATTTCTAGAACTTTCTCTCTGTTCAGCCTTCTCCTCTGTAGTATTCACTCTGGCCTGGGGATTCTAGCTGTCTTGATCTCCCTAGACACTTACCTCCACCTCCTCAAGGAAGGGAGAATGTCAGTCTTCATTCACCCCTAGCCTCCATGTCACCTTCTCCAGCCCTAGGCTGGGGACAGCAGGACAGTTTTTCCTTATCTGCAGGGATTGCCAACTCTCTCCCCCTCTCACCGTTAGCAGTCATTCCTGTAACCAAGAACTCTTTTCTAATTAGTAATTCTTGCTGTGACATTTTGCAGCTTAGGCACTCTGAAAACATTGAAACAGCCTATCCAGTTTCTAAGAAAGAAGGAAACTTGGTTTTTATCTAGAGATGCAGAAAAACACCTGGCATTTGTTCTGGAAAGAGTGAGGAGGTCCTTCTAGGGGAAAAAAGGGAGGGGGTGGATTTGGTGGGCAAAAATTGTCTCTCTTTTCTCTCTAAAAGCTCCTTGTATCACAGGCGGGTGCAGTCCCCTGGGCTTGTTTATGGTCTCAGATGCCAACTCTGACAGCAGTTAATCTTTCCAAGATCAGCCCCACAGCTGTGCCAGCGCCAGGAGGAGCCTGAGATGTCTTTATGGCTTTGATATCAAAGCCGCTTGGTTCTCAGTAATGTGGACTCCTGGCCTCCCACTCTCCCACCACATGGGTCCTAGGTCAGTGACTTACAAATAAAATAGACGGAGACTGAGGTTTATTCTAAAAAGAATCCCTTAGTCACATCTTGAGCTCAATAAGCAAGTACATACAAGTGGCATCTCATTCAGAGAATGTATCAAATTCTCTGAGTGCTCAATGGAAGAGGACTTGCCTGGGTTTGATCCCCTAGCACTATAAAAATGGACAAACGAAAAGAACTTCAGGGCTGGAGAGAGAGAGCAGAGTTGGAAAATTATTTACTATGCAAGCATGGGGACCTATGTTCTATCCCAGAATATACACTGGAAAAAGCTAGGGGGTGGTGGTGGGGACTGGGGGGGTGGCACATGCTTTTAATTCATGTGCCAAGACAAGAGAATCTCTGGGACTCACTAGCCAGCCAGCCCAGCCTGCTTGGTGAGTTCCAGGTCAGTGAGAGAGCCTATCTCAAAACAGCAAACACACAAACAAACAACCCTCTCCAAGGAAGCCAAAGCAACCCCAAGCCAAAACAACATCGATGGCACCTGAAGCAAATACTCGTGGTTACTTCTGGCCTCCACACAAACCTGTATGCACATGTATGTCCTCATTTGTAGCCATGTACACACACACACAGATGCACACACCCAAGATTTTCAGTCACTGAGAGATGCTTCTATTACGTTCCCTATTCTGTACAGCATTTCCTGCAGCATAAAAAATATTTCAATACACCCTGAAAGTCCTATCAAAAGACATGGAGCAACAATGCCCTTACCACAATTCCTACCCTTGTGGTAACAAGATAAAACAAGTACAATTCTATAAGCAAATCACATTTTTCCATGAATGACTGGCGAGGTTTACCTTTGAATGGCTGACATGTTCATATTTGGATGAACATTCTGCCATATTCCTTGATTGGGGTTTAGCAGACCTCTAAGGATTTTTCTTCAATATGAATAAAAACTGGATGCTGTGGTCTGCCATAGGCCAAGACTCATAACCATGGGGTGGCTCACTTTATTTTTTGATTCAACCATTAAAAGTCTGGCTCTAGATACATGTGAAGGACAATATGTGAGAGATGTGACAGACATCAGATGGTCCCAGCAGTGGGTAGCTCTTGTGTGTGACAATTCAGCCTCTGAAAGTACTAGCCCGAGTCACAAAACTAGGTCACTCTTCTATCTTTTAGGTGCCCATGGAAGAGTTGCTGAAAAACTTGGTTAAGTAGTAGTTTTTAAATTTTCTTTTTTTCTTTCCCTCCTCTGCACTAAGCTAGATGATGGATGAGTTCAACGACACCTTAATAGACAATGGATGAGTTCAATGACACCTTGATCTTGAAATGATATAAAAGTTCACTTTGATATAAATGGTGGTCCTCACCCATGATCCAAGAACTAGGGAGACTAAGCAGAAGGAATGTAAGTTTGAGGCCAACCTGAGCTACATAGTGAAACTTTGTAAGAAAGAACTGATAAGGGGATGGTCTCTAGTTAGATGACCAATGCAGGAATGTGGGGACCTGGGCAACATCCCTTATCCCCACCTCACTATGGCGCCCAACCTCTGGACAAGAATCAGGGTTGGCAACTCCCAGGCCTGTTCTAACTCCCTTGCTTCCACTCCTGGCTTTTCTTTTCCAGAAAGAGCATTGGAATGCCATGAGTAATGATGATGACGTAATGTGGGGACATCTTTTAATCTTTTGAATTCAAATCTATGAACAGAGGTCATTCACAGATAACTGTGCTGTGTAGCTGGCAGTAAGTTACTTGCTATACACCTTTAACTGATGGAACCTGACAGGGAACACAGGGGCTAGGGCTCAGGCATACTGCCTCACCACGAGTTTTCCAAGAAGCATTTAAAAAAATATTTTGCCTTTGTGGACCTCAGCTTCCCCATCTGTAAAACAAGAGGCATAGATTAGTAGGTTATAGAAATGCTGTGTCTAGGGGAGAAAAGCACTTCCCTAATCTTCAAGTGAAACACTGATTTGAGAACATTATTAAATCCTTGATTCAAGTTCACTTGTATCTATCCATCTGTCCATATGTCTACCTATTCATCTGTCTTCCCATTTATCCACTCATCCATCTATCCACCCATTTATCCATCTATATGTCTATCCATCTGTCCATCCATCTATCTGTCCATCTACTCATCTACATCCATCTGCCCATCCATCTATCTGTCCATCTACCCATCATCTACATCTATCTATCCATCCATCCATCCATTCATCCATCCACTCATATGTTCATCCATTTCACTGTATTATTTACTGAGTATTGCCACACGCCAGACATTATGAGTATAGTGTTGAAAGTAGGCAAGGATCCAACTTCCAGGGAGGGAAATTGACATCAATCCCATGGATAATCACTGTGCCGTCTACTAGGTGACCCTGTGAAAAGAGCTGTAATTTGGGAGCCAAGGCCAGAGGGACTTCACTGAGATTTCTAGGGAGAGGCAGAAAAACTCCAGGTTCCAAGGAGACCTGTATAGGTTGGAACAGGAGACAAAGGCTAGGCTACAGATGTCAGAAAAACCCACATAGATAACATTTCTAAGCCATTACTCTGCTTGCTGCCTGGAGTTCAAAAAAAGGTGATGTGGTGGTGGGGGGGGCTAGGGTGCATGGGAGAAAGAGAGCTGCACCTGTCCAGGTGAGAGGCTGGGGTAGATGGCATGCGAAGAAAGCAGCTCTGGAGCCAGGCAGTGCCTGGGCCTTGATCTTACTTTGTATCCACAGTTTATCCCCTCCTTCTGGGACAAACCCTTTCTAGGAATAGTTTTTCATGAGGGACATCTCCTCTGCTACGCTGCTGTGTGGGTTAAATGAAGTTGTAACTTGGAGTGCTTAGCATGGGCTTGACCCAAGTAAATGCTTAGTACATGGCAACTCTCCCCCATTGCTATTTTGCTTTGTAGTTTGTTGGTTTTAATGGCCAGAGGTGCAGCAGCCATATTTTCATTCTCCAGTTAGCCTCCTTATAGATAATCATTGCTGTGTGTCTTCAGACCTGTGCATTTAGGAGCCTACACTGATACGTTGGTTTGTACCAAGGTAGTAGGGAGCACCTTCTCTGTGCTCCCCTATACTTGCTTAACAAATTGATGACTCTCCCTACAGCACCCTTAGCTTGCTCCTTTAGGGTGCTGTACAAAGAGTCTGCCCTGGAAAGAAGCTGTGGTCCTTTGTCCTTTTAGACCTCACTCCAAGAGCTGAAAGGCCCCCACTAAGGACACTTGCTGCCACAACTGATTATGAGCACAGCCTTGTCTGGTACATTTCTACTCAGTCTTAAAGCATAAAAGGACTTATGTCAGCTTAATTAATGTAGAGCCCTCAGCAGACCAGTTCTTAGAATTTCTCCTGCCCTTAGGCAAATCTGCTTCTGACCAGTGGCTTTAATCTGCCTGTAAGAATTTCTTCTGATGGGTAATCAAAGAGATCCCTGGTTCTGGCCTTCTGCTAACCAGACCAACCTCCGGTCTCTTATTCAGAAGGAGTTGCTGTGTGTCCCACACTCAGCAGAAGATTGGAAGATTCACTCCTGGTTGCTCTCTGATAAGAATGAGTAAGTGTGCAGGGTGCCAAAATGGTGCATTTAGCAGCCCATCTCAGATGGTAATGACTTCAATCAGCCTGAAGGGAAGCCATGGACTCCCCTTCACTGGCAGTTCCTCTTGGAAGGCAGCCCTGGAAATAGCTTTCTTTGTGCCATTTCCAGTGGGACAGAGGGGACTTGAAGGGGCTGCTCCTGCAGTTCTCAGGCCAGCCAACATACTCAGGAACACTTTTGATCTCATCCTCTGCTAAACTGTTTGACCCTGTTCATGGATGGAGCATACTGAGATGTAAAGTACCTGTTAAAAGGAAGAGCCTCCAGGTGGGGTCACAGCAGTGATGGGAACAGTCCATGCAACTGACGTATCATCACGGTTCTGGCTCCCTGCTGGGTACTTTCCAGAAGGCCAAGTCCACATGCTTTACTCAAACTCTAGGCAGTTTTGCACATGTCTGCTAGGGCTGGGTCAGCCGTCTCCATTGCCATCTGGGTGACCACATGGACACTGGAGTGATATATCTCTCACCCTCATTTTTCTCTACTCTGCCATTGCCAGCATTGCTTTTGGGTGAGAAAATGCTGAGTCGCTTGAAACTGTAGCCATCTCCCTCTTGGATCCTCAGGTACCCACCCATCCCTCTCCTATGTGCGGGAATTGGCATGTAGGCAAAGATGGCTGCCATGGCAATGGGATGCACATCCCTCCTTGAAGGCTTTACTTGATGTCCCATGCAGAGGTGACTGCCTTGGCCGAGAGGCTGCAATGGGTGGAGTACAGAGCCTCCTCTCTCCTTGGAAGGTTTTGTTCTTTCAGGCAGTGTGCCGAGAGAGTAGGAAGATGTCCAACTAAGATCCAAGTCAGCCTCCCCGTTCTGTGTTCTCATCTGCAAACAGCAGCGGTAACACCCATTGCGTCTACTGCTTACTGGGTTTAATGAGATAATCTATGCCAAGCACTGACACCATTCCATCCATTCCTGTTTCAACTTGTTATTTTGAAAAGACTGAAACCTCAGCTCAAAAACACTGAAAAGAAGGGACAATAGATGCCCATTCAATAGATGCCCATACAAAGTGCCCATACAAGAGATACCCATACAATAGGTGCCCATACAATAGGTGCCTGTTCAATAGATGCCCATTCAATAGATGCCCGTTCAATAGATGCCCATACAACAGTTGCCCATACAAGAAATGCCCATACAATAGGTGCCCATACAACAGGTGCCCATATGCTTGTCTTTTTGTCTACTTGGGCTGCCATGATAGACTACTGCAGACCACCAGCTTAAACAACAGATATATTTTTCTCACAGTGCTGGCTGCTGAAAGTCCAGGGAAGGTGCTGTGGGGCTGGTTTCTAGTGAGGCCTCTCTCCTAACTTGCAGATCCATCTTCTCATTGTGTCCTCATGTGGCCCTCCTCTGTGCGTGGGCACCCCTGCTGCCTCCGTCTCTCCACATAAGGACACCAGTCCTCCTGGATTAGGCACCCACCCCATGATCTCATTGAACTTTTCCTTTGCATCTCCAAATAGTTACACTGGAGCCTAGGACATCAACGCAGATTTGGGGAGACAAACGGATCAGTCTGGAGCACATATTTATAAGTTGAGGGAGTTGGTGGGTAGTGTGTATGTCACGTGTGTGCATACATGTATGTGTGTCATGTGTGCACATGTATGTGTGGGTATGCTCACCTGTGTGAGTGTGGAGAGAAGAGGTTGGCATTGAGAGTCTTCTTCTATTGCTTTCCACCTTAATAT
Organism: Peromyscus eremicus; assembly: GCF_949786415.1. Lineage (NCBI taxonomy): Eukaryota > Metazoa > Chordata > Mammalia > Rodentia > Cricetidae > Peromyscus > Peromyscus eremicus. The sequence goes on along the minus strand of NC_081416.1, from coordinate 72,023,193 downwards.
TTAATTTATTTTATTAAAATAACATAATTGAAGAACAATTAGATAACTGCATCTATTTTATCAGACACAATAAAAACAAAATTAACACTCAAAATCACTACAAAACTTGTCTTCCTGGCTTTCTTCCAAACAGTGATGTGCCTGGAGACAGGATAGGGCCCACCATATTTTTTGGGAACCAAATCTGTCATTGGACTTGGAACCACTGTTTTGGTTAGACTGACTGGCCAGGGAGCCCCTGAGATCCACATGGTTCTCACCCCCTTTCCAGTGCTGGGGTGTGGGTGCTGGGGATCCAAACTTGGGGCCTCACGCTTGCTTAGCAAACATGCTCCCCACTGAGCCATCCCCCAGCTCTGATCTTACCACTTCGCTTCAGTACCCTCTGCCTTTCCATCCTATGCATCCTGCATGTAGGGAAGCATGTGCGTTGCCTAGTATGGGAAATGTTTCAGTGGGTGTGGAGAACAGAAACCGTCCTCTGATACCATGGGTCTATGGACACATGTATGTAACAGTTATCAAAGGTTCAATAACCTTTTTTTCCCCCCTTAAAATAGCTTTAAAGAAAATGACTTTTTAAAGTCCTAGATAGAGCTGGAGAGATAGCTCAGCAGTTAAGTGTGGCTACAGGTCTTGCAGAGGACCTGGGTTCCCTACACCCATGACAGGTGGCTCACAATCACCTGCAACCCCAGCTTCAGAACATCCAGCAGCCTCTTCTGGCCTCCGTGAGCACTGTGTGCATACACATACCCGCCTGCCCACACATTCACATAATTTAAAAATAAAAATAAAATACCTAAAATAAACATTTTAAGCTCTAGCAAAACTATTTCTGCTAACCTTGACTTGAGTAACTTCTCTTGATGCTAGAAAATATATAATTATAGCAAGTAATAGAATGACAGGTATATAAATAACAAAAACCACATCCTAAGAAACAGTATAGGAAACCAGAAAGGAGCTGACTAGACCACTGCAAATCACAAGCACATAAGCAATGTTTTCCCAATTTTGTGTCAGTCTACATTGCTTCTCAAATTAAAATGCAGCTAGATGTGGTGGTGCTTACCTGAAATCCCAGTGTTTAGGAGGTGGAGGCAGGAGGATCAGAAATGTAAGGTCAGCCTTGTAGTGAGTTTGAATCCAGCTGGACTACATGAGACCCTGTCTCAAAACCATAAAAATAAAATAAAACAAAAATGCACTGAAAACAATAGAGAACTGAGCACCATGTTTAAATGTAGCACACGGTGACCTGTGTTACAATAACTGGAGGGTGGTAAGATATGCCAGTGCCCTAATTCTGAGCCAAGGTCCCCCAGTTCTCTGAGTGTGCCATAATAAACTTTTTCCTCACACACTGCCTAGGTAAACATAGTCAAGTTAGGACAAAGAGGGAGATGAAGCTATCTAGGCTGGTCAGTGGAGAAATTCCATTTAAATCACAAGTGACTTGGGGATGATGATTCTTATAAACTGAAGAATCAACTATATTCAAGAAAATATTCAAGGCCATGGTGACGCATGCCTTTAATCTCAACACTCAGAAGTCAGAGGCAGGCAGATCTCTGAGTTCAAGGCCAGCCTGGTCAACAGAGTGAGTTCCAGGATGGCCAGGGCTACATATTGAGACCTGGTCTCAAAAACCAAGTAAACAAAAAAGAATAGCCCTTAATTTCAAAATCACAGTTTTCCTAACTTATGCCTTTCCCCCAAATACAAAATGGTCCCAGGAATGTTTGGGACCATCTTGTAATTACCCAGAACTTGTTCACCCTGCCCCACTCTACATTTATATTTATTTATTTGTTTGTTTATTTCTTTATTAAAAGGCTCCCTGGGAAGCCGAGGAAAGTGTTTACCTGTCAAGAATGAGGGCCTGAGTTAAAGCCCCAGAATCTGCATTTTAAAAATGGCAGCATTATAGTATATGCTTAGAATCCAAGTAATGGGGACCCAGAGAGAGACATATCCTGGGGCTCGATGGCCAGCCAGCCTAGCCTGTTTAGCAAGCTCAGACCTGTGATATTCTGTCTCAGAAAAATGAGGCACTGGAGCTGGAGAGATGGTTCAGCAGATAAAAGTACTTGCTGAGTGAGTATGAGGACCTGAGTCGGAACCCCACAAAAGCCAGACACCTAGTACAAGCATCTGTGAGTCCATGCAAAACAGGAAGATGGGAGCCGGGTGGTGGTGGCACATGCCTTTAATCCCAGCACCCGTGAGTCAGAGGCAGGCAAATCTCTGTGAGTTCAAGGCCAGCCTGGTCTACAGAGCAAGTTCCAGGACAGTTAGATGTTACACAGAGAAACCCTGTCTCGAACAAACCCCATCCCCTTACCCCCCCGCCCCCCCAAAAAAAAGGGAAGCAAAGACAGGAGACTCCTCCTGGTGTGTACATCAGAAAAACAGCCAAAAGATTCTGGATCAACACTCAAGATTGTCCTCTGGCTTCCTCGCGCGCGCGTGCACACACACACACACACACACACACACACACACACACACACACACCCCTCTGGGTTTCATACACTTTTTATTATTTTCAATGAGCTTCCATATTCCCTGCTCACTACTGACCGCATGGAAAGCCCCACACCTGAATGTCTGAGACTTCCTGCAATGGTTTTTTTTTTTGAAGATGCAAGGACATGTACAATGATTATGGGAGGAGGGAGCTGGGGGCTCCTTGTGGATCCCCATGCATGGATGTCAGTATGTTTTTAGTGGAGGCTCCTGGGTAGCCTTTTGTGGGGGTCAGGTTGGGGTCATTCTGCCCGTCTGTGGCCCTGTCTTTGGCATCTGTGAGAACCCGTGAAACAATCCATGTTTTCATTGTTGGCAGCGCTGGGCTAGGAGGTTCCTGCTCTGCTTCTGAGAGTGCTGCCAGCCTGGATCCATGTACTGTGTCCCCAGAGGTGACTGAGCCAGGGAAGCACCCCCAGGAATCCAGGGAGCCAGAAGGTTCTCCACTGCCCAGCTCATCACTGCCCTGGGAACAGGCGTGCCCCTCGGCCTCCATGCCCATCACCGAGTGTCCCTCAGAAGGTTGCTTGGCAAACTCAGAGGCAGCACCTGAGCATGGTGCCCTTACCCATCACCCTAAAAGGGGAGCCTCCTCCAGTCGCCAAGGGGATGCCTTAGCAGCGTTTATGCCTGAAGGGGGTGGCTCCACAAAGCACACGATGGTTGCCACAGCCCCCGGTGCTGAAGAAGACAAAGAGGTGAAGGAGTGGGGACAGAACTCATCTTCCGGTTGCACAGGCCGATTGCCAGGACTTTCTCTAGTGCCTCCCCGGGAGCCAAGGACAGAGCTGCTGTGTGGAGAGGGAGACAGGCCCGGTGGTTTTGCGACCCAAGAGAAAGAGGATGTAGATGACTGCTCGCCCCCGGAGTCTGCCTCTAAGGCCCCTGCTGCCACCCGACTGGGGATGGAGGGCTCAGATGTCCTAGAGGAGTACCCCCCCAAACTCGAGACCATGGTCCCACAAGATCTAGTCCTAAGATCATCTGACAGAGATAGAGGTGGAGTGGAGGTGCTACCTACGTCTTCAGCCAAGAACTTGGAATTTCTTGGAGGCTGCCATCCCTCTAAAAACAACGCGGGGGCTAACCCTGGAGCTGGAACAAATACTGCCTCGCAGGAAAGCTGTCGGCAGAAAGTGGAAATACATCTGCCACAGGCAGAACCGTCCTCAGACCCACCAGCTTTTGCCACTGCACCAGGAGACAGTGGCTCCTGGAAGGAGACCCAAGACACCAGCGATGTTCAGAGCCAACCACAGCCGGCGACGTCAGGAACTGAGCCCCAGCAAGTTGCCTGTGTGGCATCAGCCAGCCAGCCGGATGGGAGCTTGCTTGTGAGTGCTGAGGTTCCTCCATGCGCTAGAACAGAGGAGACACATACAGCTTCAGGTCCCCCTGTACACCCAGCTGCTTGGAATTCTGTTGCCTTAGAAGAACCCAACTCAGCCAAGGAGACAGATTCTGAGGCTAAGATGCCGCTTTCTGCAGATCTGGCTACAGAACAGGTAGATACGGGGGTGGTGGGACTGAAGCCAGCACCAGATCTGAGAAGAACACCAGAAGAACAGCCAGAAGGCAGCCTCCGAGGGGCCCCTGCCCCTTTCTTTCAGGGGCAAAATGATACAGTCCTAGAAGGGCTGCTGCTGCCAACTCTCTCCCCTGGAGTTTCCAATGAAAGTTCTAGAAAGTCAGTGGGACCAACGGATGGTCCCGAGGACCCTGAGAATACTGAAAATAGAGTCATGGCCAGAAAGGAAAGCAGATCACCCAGAGACAACCCTAAAGGACAGCAAGAAGCCACCAGAGCCCTTGATGGTACAGAGTTTGGGAACCAGGAGGAACAGAGGTCCCAAGCCTTCTACAGCAAGTTCTCTCTGGAGTCTGACCAAGATGAGGTGTCAAAGCCACACAGTGATACAGAGAACAGGATCGTTCCCAACTCAGACTCAACACAGCCACCTAGCCAAGCAGTTGCTGGCCACAAGGATGGGCCCCGCTCTGGGTCAGCAGAGGCAGTGGGGCAGGTGGTGGTTGAATCCTACACAACTAACACATCCACCTCACTGCATAAACTCCATGAGGAGGACCCCGTCTTGTCCTCAGCATCCGATGGAGCTGGTGAGCACTTTCCTCTCCAAGAACCCATCTGCGAAAGTTCAGGATCTTCGACCAAAAGTCCCAGCATGCTTCAGGGCAGTGGAGGATTGGGAACAACAGAGTCACTTCCTGCTTTAGACTCTGAGAAATCAGACTTCCTGTCTGCTCCAGCAGTGGAGGAGGTACCCAAAGCTGGGGAGGTGGAGAATATATTGGAAGTGAAGAAGAACCACTTGCCCTTGCAGAGGCCCTACAGCTGTGATGGAGAAGGCTTGCAGATAGGACCGGGCCAACCTTGTGGGCTGGAGAAGGTCGAACCAGGACAGGAAGTCCATGCTGATGTGTCACTTCCCCCCAGTGGTAAGAACTCAACCATGGGCCATGGACTCACTATGGTCAGTCTGGAACAAGATTGTCAGGGAAAGCTGTCCTGTCCAGAGGACAGCCTCCCACCACCTTCTGAGAACCCGCTCCAGCCATCCCAACTGGACCCAAAAGCATCCATCTTTGCTATTCTCTGTGAGAAGTCCCAATCACCTACAAATGGGCAAGGGGCTTGTCCAAGTGGCCCAGGTCTGAAGAAGGAAGACCCAAACCCTTCCCCAATCCTAGTGCCCACGGAAGGGGAGCCTCGGGTAGGTATGAGCTTGCCCACTCATGGAGGAAAGGAAGAGGCTTCGGAACGTCACCCCAGAGGCAGTCCTTGCAGTATTCCAAGTTCACCACCCAAGGATACAGATCTGGGAAAGGCACCATCAGAGGAGTCAGAACCGTCAGCCCCACTGGGACAGAAGTTGCCTGCACTAGGGGAAAATGATCAAGAGGGTGTAGGCAGTGGTAGTCAGCCCTCGAAGCTCCTGCATTCTGCAGAAGACACCTCTCTTACAGGAAACTTGGGTGGGAAGGATAGTTGTTATATTGGGCAGGGGCTGAGCAAGTCCCAACAGGAGCTGGCTGATACTTTGAAAGCAGGCAGCCAGCGTGAAGAAGCACGTTGTGGGGACTCAGGCATTTCTGAGGCAGGTGATGTACTGCCCCTGCCTCAAGGCTTGGGTAAGACAGAGACAGCAAGTAGAAACACAGTGGAGGCCCCGCCTTGTCCACCTGACTCAATAGCTCTTCTGGATACGGCACATTGTTCTCCAGTCCCGGTGCCTACCAGCCCCAGAGTCACACCCACCGGGGATGCCCTAGAGGGTGAGGCCTGTGATGAAAGCCAGGAAGAGTTGGCCCCACAGCTGGAAATGGAGCAGCTGGCCACCTTAGGTGCAGAAGCCCAGGGGCCTCTTGGAAGTTTCCTGAGAGCAGAGAAGCAAGATGGTAAAGATGGATCTGTGGAGGTGAATGCTGATGCCAGCGAAGGAGACTCTGGGATGCAGCAGGCTTCCGAGGAACCAGATGCTGCTCTGCATGGTGGCTCCTTTCAGACCAAGCAGTGCCTCACGTCTGGGAAAGAAGCTTACATCTCCACTCTGACTGAGCCGTGCCAGCTTGAGCCCAGCTGTGGGGATGCCTTGCTGCCCGCTGAAGAATTGGATAGGATTCCTGGAAGTACAGTGGACGTTCTGGTGGACCGTACTGTTTCGGACCCACAGAGGCTCCTGCCAGCTGGACCACCTGAAGAGACTGGGCCTGATGCCCCCTACCTACATATCAGCGGTGCTGCCAGGAAGGATGCAGGAGATGGTAGCACGAGAGCTGTTTCCTCGGAGGGCCCCAGAGCACCTCATGAAAGTCCCTGCCCCGTAAAGGAGCTCCCGCCTGCTTTGGAAAATGAAAACACTCCTGGAAAGGTATCGGCTGTCTCCTTCACCACACTCTTGCAACCAGGAACTGCAGGGGGGGAAATCTCTGCAGCGGGGGCTGGTAGCAGTAGCCCTCAAGGTGGAACCACTGAGGGACCTGTGAGTCTCATGCCCTACCTGGACAGGATGACTTTCCCGGCCAAAGATGAGCAGACGACAAGAGAGATGCATGTGGCTGCAGCTCCAGAAGCAAATGCCAGGCCCTCTGAGGCTGTAGCATGCCCTGCCAGTGAGGATGCAGCAGGAGAGACAGAGGGTAACAGGGAGAGGGCAGGAGGACTGACCCCAGATCTGACGGTTGTTGCGTCAGGTAGTGAGGGTGCAAGCTCCAAGCAGACCAGCATCATTTCGGGGCTTCCTGACTTCAGAGAGCACATCACCAAGATCTTTGAGCAGTCTGTGCTTGGAGCCCTGGTTGCCGACCGGCCCCAGAGTATACCTGGTGAAAAGGCAGGAGCCTCAAGGAATTTTCTGGCTGGGGGCCCCGGCATATCACTGAATCCAGAGGAGTTTCTAGATGGAGCTCAAGGAGAGGCTGCTGCCCATCTCCCTGTGCCTCCTGCTGGACTCCAGGTGGAGAAGAAGCAAGAGTCAACTGTTAAGGCTGAGATTTCTCATCTGGTTCTCCAGGATCCAGCACCAGAGAAGGGTCTAGAGGAGAAAGTCTTGGAGGAGAAACTTCCAGGTGCCAGCATTGAGGGGCACCTGACCTGTGACCCACTGATAGTGACAAGTGAGAGGCTAGAGGGGACCAGGGAGCCTGACCCGGGAGCTCAGACTCATTCACAGCAGGGAAGAAGCAGGCAGGAATTAGCATTGGGTCTTCCCTCCTCTGCAGCCCTTCAGGGGGTGCCAGCAGAAAGAGCTCCTGACATCCCTGTGGCTCCCCAGAGCCACACAGAAGAGGCTTCTGTTCAAGATGACGGAAATCCTTCTGGAAAAGAGCACCTAGAAACACTGACCAGCAGCAGCCAACACAGAGGAGATGGTACCCAAGACCTTGTTCAGACCAAGGGTTCAAGCAATCTACCAGGATCCACCTGTGCCCTGGAGGGCTCTTCTCCTCACGGAAGTCTTTCGACTGTGCCTGAATCTGACGGTGAGGCGTGGATCTCCGCCACACTTGGGGGCGAAAGAAGCCCCAAAGCTGCTGTCAGCCCTGCTGCAGAAATGCACAATGTGCTGGGTTACCAGGACACCCCCAAACCGCTGGCTAGAGAAGTGGTGGATACTCCTGTGGGGCCTAGCAAAATGGCAGGAGCCGCTGAGGCAGCAGAAGGTGACATCACACGAAGCAGAGCTGAGACGTGGGCATGCGTGTCTGGTGACCTCCTTCAAACAGGTACTACAAGGATGCTTCCCGCTGTGGCAGGTGACTCAGCACTGCCTGGGAGCTGTCAGGACCCAGGATGCTCCAACAGGGCTCAGAGGATGGAAGACACAGCCACCCTTCCAAAGGACAGCCAGGCCGGACACCAGCAGGCCAAGGAACAGCTGGGGCCTCAGCTCCCTGCTCCTGCAGGGGATGGGAAGACAAGTGTCTCTTCTCCTCCAGAGCCTGATGGAAGCAAAGACATGAAGCTGCACCTCTTGGCTCCAGAGGAACTCCACACTGACAGGTACTTAGGTGCAAGGCCCATAGGTTCAGCTCCAATATGATGTTAAGTGAATCAAACAGGTGGGTGATTTTTCAGGAGGCTAAATTTCCTCTATCTGCAGGGTTAAGTGGCCCCACCCACCCTCTCTGGGTGTGCTAGGATTTTGAAAAGTGTGAGAGGGGTGGCTGGAGGCACGGGAGCTATTCAGTTGATATGTCTTGTTCCTTTCCTTGTGTTCTTTAGTTCACCTAAAGCCACTGGAAAAGTGGGAAGCGTTGGCTGGCTGTGTGTGGTTGGGTGATAGGCTTCAGGCAGTTACGTTCTCTGAAGCGCTGCCTTCGAATGTGGAATGGTTTAGGTGAAGGGGTCCTGTGTAATTCAAAACTGCTCCAAGCCCATCACTGCCTGAAGATCTCTTCTCTTCTTCCTAGGGATGTTGGGATAGTGGCCACTTAAACTTTACTGGGAAATGTGCTTTTTAAAACAGGATTTGGGGAAGAGACAGCCTCTCCAACTATCTGATCCTAGCAATCACTTTCTTTCCTCATCTCAGAAAGAGCCCGGGGCCTGGCTCAGCCACCTTACCTGCAGTTCCTGAGACATGTGCTCCGCAAGCCTTTTCAGCAGAGGCCAGAGATTCAGGAGGACCGGAAAGGTCAGTGACACACAGGCTTTGGGAGCCTGTGGCACCTTCCTTAGACAGATGCACTGCTGATTTCATGAAGGAAAGCAGTGTTTGTCTATTTGAGAGTGTCTTAAGTAACCCATGCTAGCCTCAAATTCAGTAAGAAGTTGAGGATGTCTTTGAATTCCTAATCCTCTGCCTCCAGTTCCCACGGGCCAGGGTTGTAGACATTCACCACCATACTAGGCCGAGAGCAGTTGTGTGTGTGTGTGTGTGTGTGTGTGTGTGTGTGTGTGTGTGTGAGCTGTTATATATGAGAGGCAGTCAGGGGTGGTGAGACACACCTGTTGTCCCAACATTTAGGAAGCTGAGGCAGGAGAATCATGAGTTGGGTCTGAGCTTCATTTCAGACCCTGTCTCAAGTGTGTGTGGGGAGGTGGGGCAGATAACCATTTCTCTGCTCTGTGTGCTTCAGTAGAGCCTCCAATGACTCAGAGCAGCCGTGTTGCCAAAAGAGATGTTTGCTTTCGTACCTGAGCTCTTACCTTGAAAAACAAAACACCTTCACTAAGCTATAATTCACACAGCATACAATTCACTCATTTAAAGTCTATATACACATGCCCATACACAGACACAACACACACACACACACACACACACAGAGTACAAGTCTTAGTGTGCTTAGAGTTCTATGGTGAAGGCCATAATCAATTGCAGAACTCTGTCACACACGTACCCCAAATAAGCCCTACAGCCCCTAGAAGTCACACCCCAGTCCCCTATGTCCTTAGCATAGGTACCCACTAATCTAGTTTGGTGCCTTATGAGGTCAACACTGGTCAACACTGCTTTAATCTATGAAGCAAGAGTAGCTCATCACAGTGGAAGGCACACTCCACAGAGATCTCCAGATAAGGAGGGTAGATGACAAATGGAACCATGTCACTCAGACCTTATCCTTTGCTCTACCCCAAGTGAGTGAGTGTCACCTGTGGGCCTGTAGAGGCTGCTGTTTAAGTGTATCCTTAGTGGATAGGGAGGCATTGTGGACCTGACTTTGGGCATAAGCTTTGCTGAATACCTAGACCTTTGGCTGTTGAAGTGCTATGTGTGTGTGCATATGTGTGTGTGTGTGTGTGTGTGTGTGTGTGTGTGAGAGAGAGAGAGAGAGAGAGAGAGAGAGAGAGAATGTCTTAAGAGTCTAAATTAGTACCTGTGCCGTGCCTCCTACCAACAGCTGTGGGTGTTTTGCAAATTATTTGATTCATATTTTCACATGCTGAAAGAATGCATGGTCACCTGTTTTTCGAGTCTCAACACTTCCCCCAGCTCCCAGCTGCCTCTGCTGCCCCACAAGGACAACTCCCATGACTCTGGGCCAACACATATGGCCTGAGCTGTCCAAACAGATCTTATGGGAACATTTGCCTGTAGCATTCCCTGGCATGTATGGCTTGCATTCCAACTTTAGGTATAGGAAAAATTTCTGTGTAGCCAGGAAATCTCTTCTACCTCACAAAAGACAGAATCAACACCTTCCTTCTCAGCAGCCTAAGGCATATGATCATCTTCCTGGGGAAGCTCAGGGCCAGACATAGAGTAGTCCCATAAATAGTTCATGGCTCATTGTTCTAATCACTTTAGAATTTAAAATTGTATTTTCTAAATAAATATTAGAAATTGGGGTGGTTTTTTTTTCTACCACATTTTCAAAGTATAGGAAAGAAAAGAGAGAGCTGGAGAGATGGCTCCGTAGTTAAGAGCCCTTATTACTGCTCTTACACAGGACCTGAGTTCTATTCCCAGAACACGACCTGGGGTGATGCGGGGGACTCACAACCACCTGTAACTCCAGCTCTAAGAGCTCTGACTCCCTCTTCTGGCCTCCAAGGGTACCTGCACTCACATATACACACCCACACACCCACGCTCATACCCCCCAACACATATGCATAATTAAAAGCAAAAATAAACCTAATTAAAAATTACATGTGTGGGGGGCCTAGAGAGAGGTGGATCAGTGGCTAAGAGCATTTGTTGCTCTTGCAGAGGACCCAGGTTTGGTTCCTAGCACTCACATGGTGACTTACAGGGGATCTGGCACCCTCTTCTGGCTTCTGTCAGTCACCAGGCACACAGGCAGGACACATACATACGTGCAGACAAAACACTCACACCTATAAAAAAATGAAATGATTATATTTGTGGGCTTTGTATGTGTGGAGTACATCCTTTGTAGATCATGTGGCTCCATAACCCTCTTCCCTTTGGCCCTTGAAAGAAACAGGATGGTAGAGAGTTGGCCTGCTTTGTGCTTGGGGCTCTGCGGGGAAAGGGAGTCCTACTCCAGCCCACTATCAGCTGAAGTCCTCTGGAAAGAACTCTCTAGGCTGCCAAGAGGGGTGACTTTTGGCCTCTCCCTTGAGAATTTCAGGGAACACAGCATCTGAGTAAATAGACCCTATAGGCTTAGGGGACAATCAGTCTCTGGAAGGACATGGACCAGCTCTGCCCAATAGGAATGTGACCCAAACAACAAAGGTAATCTTAAATTTTCTAATAGCCACATTAAAAAAACTAAATACACATGGGGAAAATTGACCTCAAAATCTTATTAATACGCTGGATTCTTGTTTTTTTCATATTGAGTCATTATTTAGTGTACACTCACAGCACATCTCAAGAGGGACCTGAAGCTGTCGACACCCAGCAGCCACACAGGGCCAGTGCTGCTGTCTTGGATGCTCTTGGATGCCATTCTAACAGTTTCCATACTTGATCCAGAAGGTGCAACCTTCTGATAGGACCCTAGAAACCCCTGTCTCTCTGCCTAGCAAGCTCATTCCTATCAATTTACCACAAACAAGGAGGATGCTTCTTCCTGAAGACCTGTGAACCTCAGGGAGTGTATATGGCCCTGAGAGACTCTTGCCAAAGCAATAGGCATTGACTGGGGCAATAGGTATTGCATGTAAAGGTCTAAACCGGCAGCTGTCTCCGGGAGAGAGTGGGTGGATGCTGACAGCTGTGTCATAAAAGTCAAGGTCAAAACTCTGAATTCATACCCTTCTCTGCTCCTCACTGGTTACCCAGAAAACCTCAGTTTGTCTGTAGGGTGGTAATGGCAGCAAATGTACCTGCTTCACCAGAGTTGTGATGGAGATGGCTGACTCAAGAGCCACAGTGGTGTACCCTGGTGCTTGGTGGGTTAGGCTCCTTGAGACTTTGTGACCAGCTTCCCTAGTACAATGAGCTCAGCCACTAAACATCTCTCTCCAGTGTGGAGATGATTCCTGGGATCTCCGTATATGCATCCAAGTTGATGCTCCATTCTGTCAATTTCTGTTTGCCAGAAATGACATTTTTGCAAGCTAAAATATCTTGGAAGGCAGTGGTGCTCACTACTATACTCTCAACACCATGCCATCCTAAAGTACACCATCCTAGAATATCATAAGGGCTGAGAAAGAACACTTTCTTACCCCCACCTATAGCCCACAGCTCTTGTTTGACACAAGCTAACATTGTGTTGAGATCGTTTTTTACTGGGATGCTTTATGTATCTTTGTGTGTGTGTGTGTGTGTGTGTGTGTGTGTGTGTGTGTGTGTGTGTATCTGTGCCTCATTGTATTCCAGCATCAAAATAGTGTTTCAAGTTGCATATCCAATCACACTCAAATATCTACTCTCTTGTAAGGAGGCTGGGGGAGCTGCTCCCATGGAATCTATTGAGTTCAAAAATCTCGCAGACTTGGGATGGTAGCACCTGTCATCTTCAGTGTCTTAGACAAGTGCTCTGTCTGCCCTTAAGCTACATCCCTAGCCCTACCTTCAATGTCTTAGAAGTCTTTATCCTTTCGTAACAAAAGAGTGAGCTGATAACCTTATCTCCCACACTCATGTAGAAGTGGGTGCTATCTATCTATCTATCTATCTATCTATCTATCTATCTATCATCTATCTACCTACCTACTTACTTACTTACCTGCCTACCTACCCTACCTACCTACCTACCTTCCAGCTTATGATATCTGACTGGCACTGCTGGTGGTAAGCCACAGGTAGCCTGTGGCTTGGCATCTTTTCACCCATTCTGAGAAGCCAGCTCCGACAGACCATTTGCAGAATATTTCTGTACTTTCTGTATTCCTGATCCGGACAGAAGCCTGAGACATGGACTCGAGACACTATGTTGATGATTGATTGATTGATTGTATCTCACCATTGTGGATCATCTACTGTCCTGGTGGAATAGCTAGAGTTTGGCATTTTGATTGTAATGTTTTCACAAGAGGTTCTAAGTAAGTCTTGGATACTGAATTTTTACTTAAGATGGGGAAGATGGTTGGCAAGTCATCTTGTCCAATTATTAGTGCATTTTCTGTTTGAGACAGGGTCTCATTGTGTAGCCCTGGCTGACCTGGAACTGACATGTAGAGACCAGGATGGCCTTGAACTCACAGAGATACACTTGTCTCTGGCTTTGGAGTGCTTGGATTAAAGGTGTGCACCACCACGCATGGCTCAATTATTAGTGCATTTTAAAAGAATCAAAACGTGTTCCCAGATGCTTAGACTCTGCGTAGACCAGGGCTAATCACAAAGGGCAGCTGGCTTGAGAAGCTGAGGGGAGAGCTGAGAGACTGCTGACCGCTTGCCAAGGAAGCCCTGGCGGGACCTAACAAGCAACACCGGGCGTTTTCTCCTCCCCCCTCCCACACCATCTTCCCACATCGTCTCTGATTCTTCCTTCTCTCTTCATCCCTCTAAAATTACCAGAAGTGACAGTGACACCGGGTTTTCAAGTTTAAGAATGAAGTTAGAGGATGCCACAGCGGTGCAAATTAAGGAAAAGGAAAAAGGTTTCCCAGCACCGTTTCCTCAGCAGAGAGCAAGGACAGCAGTGCACACGCGCATGCGCAGCCTCCTGGCTTATGTTTTATAGTAGTGTTCTTCTAACGTGATAGACTGTTCAAAAGACAGACCTACTCACATCTCTGACTTTGTAATCCTCCATTTCCATAGCTATAAGGTAGAGCAGTAAAAAATAACCCCTTCCTGGTTGGAATGGGTGGCTTTCAGGACAAAGTCTGGTGTACTGTGGGAACTTTTTACAAATGGCAGCAGCTACTCACTTGGAGGAACAGGGAAAGAGAAACCCTGTCTCGAAAAACCAAGAATAGGAACCGAATCTGTCTCTAGCCGTATTCCTCTGTGGGCTTCCACTCAACCTAGCTCCGCCTGTATGGAGCTCCTCCATGGACTTAGAACATAGATCAAAATGTACTTAGGAAACCAAAGAAGACAGGCAGGACGGATTGGTGTTACAGCAGCCCCTGTGAACAGTCCTATAAAAGAATCCTTTAACATGTAGCCTTCACATTCTGAAGCTTTTGTGTTTCACAATTGAGACCAATTTCCTAAGAGATGAATGTGTCCTTTAAAAAGGTGCCAAGTCTCTTTATGAGGTGCCCAGTCTCCTCAGAGGCTGGCTTCAGTCCTTTGGGGCTGTGGTGGGAACACCATTACCTTGACCAACAGCGGTTCCCTCTTTGTAGCCCCTCTGCTGTGGGCTCTGCCCACATGACACCTGAACCCAGTGCAGGGATGACAGCTCCTCCCCTGGAGAGGCCAGAGCTGGTCTCCGGGCAAGGTGATCATTTCCCAAATTGCATGTGGCCAGGCTGACAGAGCTCTCCTTGCAGCCTTTCATTATTGTCAACAGGAGAAGCTACACTCAGGCTTGAACTCGGACTTGACTCAGGAGGAAGGTTTGGGAAACGGATATCTTATAGACCACCTGGAATCAAACTGGGAGACTTCTTGTCAGGCCTCATATTAATAGGAAGAAACTGAGGCTCCAAATAGGGAAAGCCTGTGGCGTCGGGCTAGAACTGGCCTCTGGCCATTTTAGCACCTAATATGGTGTTTCTCCTGCATGCATGGGCTGAGCTTACTCTTCCTGCTAATACTAGTCACCTCAACACCCCTTCTAGACTTTCTAGAGAAGACTGCATGACTGGGGTCCAGAGTCTGACACACGCAGACCTAGATATTGGCTGAGTTCAAGTTCTAGGTCAGGTTCAAGTTCTGTGACCATAGGAACTATTGCCACCCTTTCTGAACCTGTTTAGTGACTGTACCACAGTGCTGTGGTTAGGTGAAGTAAGACACTGTGTCAGGGACAGCTGATGCTAACTTCTCTAACGTAAAGTCCTTTCATTTATTTCCATCTCAGGACAGAGTCGCCTTCATACCTAGCTTTGCCCCATGTGTCTTCTCAACTCGTAGTGAGTTTCTTTGTGTCCCTCTTTCTCCTTAGAGGAGAAATGGAGGCCCCCAGTAGGTAACCTGTTCGGAGAGCTGGGACTGAAACCTTTCTTCCAGGAAAGCTCTTCAGATCTCAAGGGTATGTTTCTGTAGTGACGGAACGTTCTGTATCTCCCTACCTAATACAGTAGCCACTAGCCTTGTGTGGGTTTTGTGTATTTGTAATGAGGCTAGTGTTGGGAGCTGGAGAGATGGCTCAGTGGTTAAGATCACGTGCTGCCTTGGTTCCCAGCAGCCATCAGGTGGCTCACAACCATCTGTAACTCTAGTTCTGTGGGATATGACTCCCTTTTCTCTCTTCAGTGGGGTACCAGGCATGCATATAGTGCTTATACATGCATGCTGGTAAAACACTCATCCCCACAAAACAAAAATAAATCTTAAAGATTGAGGCTAGTGCCAATGAGGACCCAAATTGTTAGCTTAGTTTAACGGAGCTGGAGGCTTCTGTCTGAGGCAGCCCAGAGTCCATAGTTTTGCCACAGCTATAAAAGAGCCCACTCTTCACCATTGGAGCTGGAGTGGGTTCTGTGAGTGAAGCTCTGGAAATTTCTCACACACCTATTGGTGCTCAGGTCGTAGATCCTTCTTCCTTACTTCCCCTCACTGCTACCACCTCCTGTTGCCTAGCTCTGTGAGATGATGAAGTGGTGAAGGTGAGGGCCTCCTCACGCATGCTAGGCAGGCAACCTACCTCTGAGCCGCATCTCACCGTGGGCATGTGGGGCTATAAGGTAGAGTCTGAGGTGTGTTTACCGTCCTGCTGCCCAGTCATGCAGGCCAGCAGGAAGGGTCCTAATGCATTGATCTAAGAAGTATGCTGGGCTCGAGATCTTGGTTTTGTTGCTGACCACACACTCAGGCCTGCAGATCTGCTTGTCTCTACATTGTTGGCATTGTGAGGCAGCTCCAGGTCATCTGGGCAGCTGGCACCAAACAGCAGCACGCAGAAGGAACCCTCTCTGCCTACACATCTCCAGGTAGCTGCGTCCTCCAGGGCTCTCCTCGCTGGTTCCAGGGAGAGCCAGGATGGGCGGTGGTGCTGGTTTTGGTGACTGTTCCTGTATTGTTCTTGTCCTGAGAAACTGGAAGGGTTGGAAAAAGGCTTAGAGGGCACAATGTGCAGGATCGACAGGCCCCAGCTCATAGCTTCTTGATGTCTTCTTTTTCTTCCCTCCTTCCCTCCCCCTCCTCTCCTCCCTCCCTCCTTCCCCCTGACTTCTCTCCTCTCCCCTCCCCTTCCTCCCTCTTCCTTTCCTTTCCCTCCCCTTCCTTTCCCCCCTCTTCCTTCCTTTCCTTTCCTTTCTTCTCCCTTTCCCTCCCTCCCTCTCTCTCCCTCCCCTCCTCCTCCCTCCTTCCCTTCCTTCCTTCCTGACAGGTCTCATCCTTTCAAGCACTCACTGCGTATCCCAGGCTACTCTCAAACTCATGGGACTCCTACTACCTCAGCCCTCCAAGTGCTTGGATTACAGAAGTGATCCACCATGCCCTTTCTTTCTTGATGCTTCCTGGTTATCTGGTGTTACATATTTTAGCAGTCCATTGAGTTGCACATAGATGCTGAACACATTTTGGAACGGGTCTGGTTACTGCTTTGCTTAACGACCCTCTTTTTCAAGGCCAATGTGAGGGGGTTGGGATATAAGTATCAGGAGATGGGTGCAGCCATCCTCTGCAGAAGGTGCATGGTGGCTTAGGTCAGCACTGACTTCTCAGGCCAGGTTCCCCATCTCTGAGGAGGATAGCAAGATACTGCAGGTGCTCCAGGTAGCAGGGAGAGTGCAGGGAAGGTACAGGATATGAATCTTTGGAGGAAATCAGACTCGGAGACAAGCTCAGCTCCAGCTCTCAGCTCCCAACCCTCGTGTTGGGAGCCGACAGGAATGCACCAAATCTCAATGATTTTGCAGGTGATCAGGACTGGCTATCTCTCTTAGTAAGAAAGGAGTGTTGAAATGGGAAGCAAGTGAGCAAGACACAAAGCACACTGCCCAACGTCAGCTCACAGCAAACAGTGACTGTGGCTATAACAGAGCAGAGGCCGTCGGCTCCTGCACGCTGTGTGGACAAGAACCCTGAGTTTTCAGCATCTTGTGGGCAGCAGCATTCCCATAGCTGACTCAGCAGTTACCCAGTGAGTGTGCACCAGGCTGCATGCTGAGAACAAGAAGCCAGCGTCTGTCTCATCAGGAAAGCACTGAGATGGGCATTCAGGGCACACTGGGCACGGGCTCCTCCCCTTAGAAGGATGTGGGATAGGCAGTCAAAGGCATAGGTAAACTGTCTCACTGCATCTAGGTGCTGCATGTGGTTTGTTGATGCCTAGCCCAGGTCTCAGCTGAGAAGTCAGGCTGTCCCTGGGTACCTGTCTGCTCCCCAGGTGCCCTCTAAAAGGGATAGCACATCCTCTACGTGCCTGAGTTGCAGGTTGACCTAACACACAGGTTGGGAAGCTGGATGTCAAGGTCCTTAGCTCTTGGTCTAGTCACAGTAACATGGATAGACAGTAGGTCTTGGCTTCTATCCAAGAGGATATGCCACATTCATATTTCTTAAGGAACTTAGGCTTGCAGGGCCTAGATCTTGGTTACCTAGCACCCGATACTCTGTGTGACTCCCTAAGTATCTACTGAATAATTAAACACAGCCAGCTATCAGGCGAATTTGGAGGCAGCCAGGTCTGCTGCTAACCTTCAACCTACACAAGCTCTTAAGGCCTGTTTCCTCATCTAGAACAATGTGTAACACTTGTGACCTCATAGAACTACTATGGAGATTATATAAAAACGGACATGTGTTGGGGCTAGTGAGATGGAACAGATGCTTGCTGCTGGACCTACTCACCTAGACCCACATGGTTCAAGGAAAGAACCAACACATGCAATCCTGTGAGCTCCACACATGCACTCCCACACATACACATGCACACAAACACAATATATGAATAAAATAGAATGAAAAATAGCATGTATAAAAAAAACCTGTCGGAGTCCCTGTGTGACCTGTAGTAAGCACCTAAATACTAGGGGTTATTTTCATTGCTAATATTATTTTTATCACCATCGTCATCATTTGGATCGATGATAATACTATGAAGGTACATGAGCACAGTAGTAAAGACAATTTTTTCACAGTGGCCAACGGGAACTTGCTGAAGTTCACTTGTGTCTGTCCGCTCTGCATTCCCTGGAATGTGCCAGTTCCCTCCCCACCACTCCCCCCCTCCCTCCACTCCCCCCACTCCCCCATCCTGTAGCCGCAGTCCTCAGTGTTGCAATATTGTACTGGAGGCAAGGTCAAACCATCCGGCACTCATGGAGAAAGCATTCTCTTCCTTGTGGAAACCAGGGCTTTGGGGTTAACTTCTCACCAAGGGCGACTGCAAAAGGCTACAAGCTAACATTAGTGGGTGAGCCGGGGCGTAGCAGTGGGAAGTGAGCCCTGAGCACGGTCTTGGCGGGATGTTCAGGCCTGCCAGCCCACCCAGGCCTCCCAGAGAAGCGGGGAGTGAAAAGTATCTGGCCCTGCTGCTTGCTGGACACCTGGCAGATGACCAAGCAGTGGGTAGTAAATACTCAATGTCTGGAGCTGGCAGACAGGATTGGGGGAGGATGGGAATGCCACGCCTGGGCTTGAGGTCTCGGACCTAGGCCAGACTGCCTTACCAGGCCACCTATGGAGGCTATCTTGAGGATTCCTCTCTGGCTCCTGCATCTGGTAGTAAGGATGCTGGCCTTT
This sequence comes from Peromyscus eremicus, assembly GCF_949786415.1. Lineage (NCBI taxonomy): Eukaryota > Metazoa > Chordata > Mammalia > Rodentia > Cricetidae > Peromyscus > Peromyscus eremicus. The sequence continues at coordinate 72,004,465 of NC_081416.1, read as the reverse complement.
GTGATGGAAGCCACTTCATCACTGGCTCAGCCATTCACAGTAAAGCTAGAAGGATCCCCAGGGACCTTCAGCCTCCTCATTTTACAGATAAGAGACCCGAAACCCAGAGAGGGTATGTGACTTCTCTGAGCCTTTCAGGGTACCACTTACCCAACTGTCGTTGAATGTGATTCTTCAGCCCTGCAGGCACTGCAGCAAGTAGGCTGCTCCTGTGCAGCACAGGGAGCACCCCCCCAGGGAGCACCCCCAGGGAGCAACCCCTAGGGAGCACCCCCAGGGAGCATCCCCCCAGGGAGCACCCCCAGGGAGCACAATCGGTGCTGATATTCTGGATTGTCATATGGAGGGACTGATAGTTTATCCAAGGTACTCTTGACCTTGGATTGTCTCCAAGGAAGCTCCTCCTGCAGGTTCACTCTGGCCCTTTGTAAAATAAGTAGGCTGGAGTCTCCATGCTGTGCAGCTGGTTCTCTGCTGGGTCTAGGAGCTTTTTTGCGAGTGGTACTGAAGCGCTTGCAGATTCTCTAATTTACAGTGATGTGGGGAATATGTGGAATGTTGACAGGGAGGAGAGCCTCGCACAGAGCCTGCCAGGGAAAAGATGTGCTGAAACCTGAGCTTCATCTCCTGGGCTGCAAGTCTGCAAGCAGTCCATTGAGGGAACCTCAGAGGACAGGGCTGTCTGGCTCAAGTTTCCCTGTGAGCAGTGGGCCGTGGATCCCTCAGAGATACTGTGCTGCTTCTCAAAGGTCATTGCAGGGCTTGATTTGGTTTTGCCTGAAGATGAGACATGTGTCTGTTATAGAAACCTCCAAGCCCCACCTGGAACCAGGGTTCACACCTATTAGTTTCATGTCTTGTCGTCTGTGGAGGGGGACTCTGGACAGATGAGACCTAGAAATGGCCCCAAATGGGGGAAATCTTTGCTTTTGGAAATTTTTTCCTTTGCATTTTTGTACGTGGGAACTATGGGTGATGCAAATAGGAGACTGGCCACTGGCTTTAAAGCCTAACCAAGGTCATGTATGTTCTTTCTTCTAAGTCCCTCTCCCTTTGTTAGAACAGTGTAGGGAAATGTCCAAATGCAGAGGTAGGTTCAGACTCGAAGGCACTTGCAAGTAGGAGCGCTGGTGGGTCTGAGATGCTGGTCAGAGCCACACGCTCTCATCTCGTGTGTGTGTGTGTGTGTGTGTGTGTGTGTGTGTGTGTGTGTGTGTGTGTAGTAAAGAGAGAGAGACACACACAGAGTCAGACAGGCAGGCAGGCAGGCAGGCAGACAGACAGACAGACAGACACACACACACACACAGAGAGAGAGAGAGAGAGAGAGAGAGAGAGAGAGAGAGAGAGAGAGAGAGAGAGAGAATGTGGTGTATATGCTTATGTGGCGGCCAGAGGACGGCCCCGAGTGTCCTCTACCTACCTTATTCCTTTGAGACGGGGTCTTCCCTGGACCTGGAGCTCACCATCAGCAGGCCCTTGAACTCTTCCTGTCTTTACTTCCCACAGTGCTGGGGTTACAGACACTGTGTCCCTACTCCTGGTTGTTACATGGGTGCTGGGATGCAAACTGGTCCTTATGAGGTGTACAGCAAATGCTCTACACCATCAAGCCATCTCTCCATCCCTCTGCCCTCAGCTTTGGCTAACCCTTCTACCTGCCTTGCCCCTCCCCCCTACTCCTGGGCCTGGAGGGGACCACATTCTACTTCAAGACAGGTGAGGTTCCTGTGAAGCCTTCCCATTTCCCCAGCTACCCAGAAACCCCCTTAGTCCTTGCTCAAGTGGAATGAGTCTTGTCTGCAGCTTGGCTCCAATGTGAAGGCAGGGACAACTGTGGCCTGGCTTGTTGACTGGCATTTTATCCTCTGCCAAAGAGCTTGGGCAATTTGAGCTGGGCAGATCTGGGTTCAAGTCTGTTGCTTATTCACGGTAGGGCAGTTAGTTGTCTCTTACTTAGTCTCTTCTGGTCTGTTTCCTCAACTATAAAATACGTATAAGGCTGGGCAGTGGTGGCGCACACCTTTAATCTCAGCACTCGGGAGGCAGAGCCAAGCAGATCTCTGTGAATTCGGGGCCAGCCTGGTCTACAGACCGAGATCCAGGACAGGCACCAAAACTACACAGAGAAACCCCGTTTCGAAAAACCAAAAACCAAAACAACAACAACAAAAAAATTAAAAAAAAAATGGGTATAAAATTGGTATCTAATTGTGAGGATTCAGTGTCATGGAGTGGGAAGGGCTTGCTCAGGACTGGCCCAGGCACAAGCGCTGGGGATGTATGTCACTGTGGGAGAGTAAGCCTTCCAGGGACAAAACCATGCTGGACCCCTAACCTTTAGCACAACTAATTACACACAGTAGGCCCTCAACAGATGCTTGCAGAATGGTACGTCTTGCCTAGCAGACATAGATGTGTCTGGCTCTTCCATCAAGAAGAAAACATGTTGACCAAGCTGGTTCAACAAACAGTAATGCCATTATGACTAAAAGTTGTTCACTCATTCACTTACTCGGCCATTCACACTAGCGGCTTCCTCCACAAAGGGCTTGGTCTGGGCTCTCTGGGCAAAGTCTCTCACCTTCAGCATTGCTGACATTTGGGGCTGGCTAACTGTTGTGAGAGGTTCTCTTCGGCATAGAGGGTGGTAGTAGTTTATATGTCGGTACCATCCCCAAAATTATGACAGGCAAAAAGTTTCCAAGGGCCTGGGGAGATGGCAAACTCTGTGAAAGCCTGAAGACCTACATTTGATCCCAACACTCATGTGAAAAAGCTTGTAATCCCAGTACCCCAGCACTGGGAAGAAAGAGCGTGATTAACACTGATTCCTAGAGCTGATTGCCATCCAGCCTAGCCTAACTGGTGATCTCCAGGCCCAAAAACGAAGAGGACAGGGCCAGAGAGATGGCCAAGTGGTTAAAAACATTTACTTCTGGAGAACTCAAGTTCAGTTCCTAACACTCACATCAGGCAGCTCACAATCATCTATGTCTTAGTTAGGGATTTTATTGCTGTGAAGAGACACCATGACCACAGCAACTCTTATAAATGAAAATATTTAATATTTACAGTTTCAGAAGTTCAGTCCATTATCATCATGGTGGGGAGCATGGCATTGTGCAAGCAGACATGGTAGTAGAGAGATCGCTGAGACTCCTACATTTTATAGGCAACAGGAAGTCAACTGAGACACTGGGCAGTATTCTGAGCATAGGAAACCTCAAAGCCCACCACCACAGTGACACACTTCCTCCAACAAGGCCATAACCACTCCAACAAAGCCACATCTCCTAATCATGCCACTCCCTATGAGATTATGGGGGCAAATTACATTCAAACTCCCACAACCTATAACTCCAGTTCCGAGAGGATCTGCTGCCTCAGGCTTCCAAGGGTCACCTGCACTCATGTTCACATACCCAGACAGAGGCACACATACATACACACATTAAAAATAATAAGAATATCCAAGTGGTGGTGTGCACGCCTTTAATCCCAGCACTTGGGAAGCAGAGGCAGGTGAATCTCTGAGTTCAAGGCCAGCCTGGTCTACAGAGCAAGTTCTAGGATAGCCAAGGCTACACAAAGAAACCTGTCTCGAAAAAACAAAATGATAATAATAATAATAAATTAAAACCATATAAAGTGAACAGCGCCTGAGGAACAACACCTGGGTTGACCTTTGGCCTCCACATGCACGTACCTGCACATATATATGCATATCCCTCAAAAGTCTCTGAGGGGGCAAATTGCTCCCTCAGAGCCACAGGTCAGGCAGGATTCAGATGCCTAAGACATGGCTCCTTAGATTAGGAGCATCTCCTAAGAGCTTGTAGAAATTCAAGATTTCCGACACTACCTCAGGCCTGCCTAGTGGGCATCTGTATTTTAGCAATGTACTCAGTGACTTTTCACCCACAGAACATTGCTACTCATGTATCCTGACCGCACACTGATGTAGTCCGAGGAACTTTGAAAAATGCAGATGGCATAGCTTTGTGATGCTGTATTTGCCTAGCAAGCTCCAAGCCCTGGTATCAATTCCCAATTAAAAAAAAAAAAAAAAAAAAAAAAAAAAAAAAAAAGAAAGTCACCAAACCCCAAGGATGATGCCTACCTCCCAGCCCCAGGGTCTCTGATTTAACTGACACAGGGCACACAGGACTTGGAAGACTTTAACTGTCCGAGCTGCCTCTGCCAACTAGTCTTTAGATGTTTAGTAGAAGATGAGATGTACGCATCACCACTATGGAGAACACGTTGAAACCTCCCCACCTCAGTCCTGCCAGGGCCTAAAAGCACTGATGTCATCCCTCGGATGTTATATTTTCCATCCTTGCCCTGATATCACATGAGCCTACGGTTCTGTTTCCTGGAGAAAGCTTTTTGTCTGCCAAGGAAGACAGTATGGCTTCTGCCCTCTGTTTACTCAAGATATAGTTAAAGTTTGGACTGGGCTGAGTTCAAGAACAAGAGCATGTTGACCCTGCGGGAGCTGCGTCGGCACCCTGTGTTATACTCATGTTGGAGCAATACGGTGTGAAGTGCGTGGTGTGGATTTCACGTGCCCGCAAGGAAAACCCAGTGACCACACCTAGAACTTTGGGACAAAAAGCTACCTTCAAGGGTGTTGCTCCTTGTGTGTTTTGGGTTCAAGGCTGACATTCCATCTTGACATGGGCGTAGACAAAGGCTAAATTTTTTAGAAGGCCTGAAGAAATAATTGGTTTCTGCCCTACAACCGAGTGTTTCTGGGTGACAGTTGAGGAGTGTGTCTTACTTCTTAACAACACTTCATGGGCTGTGAGGACTGTGCTCAGAAGCTCAAGCAGTGATTCTTTCTAAAGAAAATCATAAAAAGTCCCTTTACGTACACCGGTGAAATGAACACTGTGTTGTGAGTGTGGGCTGGGCCCTTATGGCATGAAGGAGCGCATACGGGTCCTGGGTTTGATATGATATCCTCTCCAGGTCTGCAGAATACACAGAAAAGTTACAAATATTCCCTTCATTCCTGTGGGCTGGGGAGGAATTTGGGTTCTGCAGACATACAGCCTTGTTCTGTGTGGCCTTGTAATGTCATCACTCTAAGCCTGGCTCCTCCTGTGTCAACTGCGGGTCATGGTCATTCCTACCACACTGTTCACTGTGAGAATCATAGGAGAGAAGCTGCGTAACTACCCCCACAGAGTGCTGGCTACGAGTCAGTGCTCACAAAGCTCATCTGATATCAGGGCCGGGAAGACGTCTTGGCCAGTGGAGTTCTTGCTCTGTAAGCATGAAGACCTAAGCTGGAATCTCCATTACTCATGTAGAAGTCAGGCACGGTGATGTAACCCCAGTGCTGGAGGGTGGAAACAGGTCAATCCCTGAAGGCGGCTAGCCAGCCATTCTAGCCAAATCCATGAATTTCAGGTCCAGTGAGAGACCCTGACTCAGAAAATAAGGTGGAGAGTGACTGAGCAAGATGCTCAACATTAACTTCTGGCCTCCACACATAAGTGTGCGCATGCAAGCAAGCACGCACACACCTGTTATACAGGGCACTTTTGAAGAAAGGAAAGGTGTGCTTTGGTTCCATCATGTTGGGGAATACATAATGACAGGCAGAGAATGCATGGTGGCAGGACCAGGAGGCTGGTGTGTCACACAGCATTCACACTTAGGAAGCAGAGGGTAAACAGGAAGTTCGGCCCAGCTATAAAGCCTCAAGACGGGTTCTCAGTGACTCACTTCCTCCAATGGAGCTGCACCTCCTGAAGACTCAAGCCTTTTCAGTTGATACTCCAGCCTCTGAGGGTCTATGATTGTCTGGCTCCATACTTTCAGGCCTGTGGTGAGGGAGTAGATTATGGTGAAAACACACGATGGAACAAAACTGCTCGCTTCGTGGCTAAGAAGTAACTTGCTTGTTAGAAATGGTGCTGCAGAGGGTTGATGGACAGCGATAGAAGAGGCAGAGCCCAGCTGGTGCTGCTGAAGACTGGCCCTGAAAGGCTCTTATGCATTTAGTTCGCCTGCATGAGCTGCCAGAATCTTAAGGGTCCCAGCACTGCTCAAAAACCATGTTCAAAGTCTCCTTTCAGGTCCAAGGCAAACTCTTAGCTGTAAACAATGGTTTCTCTACTTCACGGCTATCTACGGCCATATCACCACCTTATTTCTTGACCCCTGTGTCAGTCATCTCTGTGTTGATAGATAATGTGTAGTTCCAGAGAGGGAGGCCACAATGGTGGGAAGGTGTGCAACAGGCAGCAGGAGCAGGAAACTGGCTGTTCACATTTTATCTGTACACAGGAAGCAGAGAGAGCCAAACACCATTTTTTTTTTTTTTTGGTTTTTCGAGACAGGGTTTCTCTGTGTAGCTTTGCACCTTTCCTGGAACTCACTTGGTAGCCCAGGCTGGCCTTGAACTCACAGAGATCCGCCTGGCTCTGCCTCCCGAGTGCTGGGATTAAAGGCGTGCGCCACCACCGCCCGGCGCCAAACACCATTTTTAAAATAAGGACTTCTATTGTGTTTTTGGTTTTCTTTAACTGATTATTAGTGGGGAGGGCACTGAGAAATCCTAAAGTAATTCCAGCCAGTTATCTGAAACTCAGCCAATGTCTTCCCTCTTCTGGAAAAATCTCCCCACACCCAACACCGGGCTGAGTGTTCATTTTCAGTCTGTGCTGGGTGGCAGCCGTCCTCTCCTGCTGTAGGACCTTGCACAAAAGCCTTGACAAGTATAACTTTAATCGTAGTGCTTTACAGGCAGCAAAGGGTTACATCTAGCCTGTTATGCACCACGGGGGAAAGAGAGAGACAACATTTATGGGTTCCAAAGATTTTAATAAATCACCACATAAGCGGGTCACTGATCGATCAGGGCTGCAAGACAGGAACTAGGGAGCCTTTTTCCTCCTGACAGCCCCAAGCAGGGGCAGAAGTGGGGTTTATAAGCATAAAATTCACAAATGTTTGTTGCCAAGTTATAGGTACAATTGTCACCAATCAGAAATCAAAGATTAGGGACTTTCCTTGAATATTCCATCATTGTCATCCGATATACAATGCAAGCCTTTCAGTCCAACCAATCAGACTCATTTGTTCCTTCTGTTACTGGGAACAGCCATAATGTTTCTAGAGAATTAAAGATGTATAACGACTATTTATATGGTTTAGGGAGGAGGCTGATCAGCCATTGGAAAGTTCTCAGCTCCCCTAGGGCTTAGGAACCTGAACTTTATTTCACCTTGCAGGTAAAATGGAGTCTGAAGTCAAAATGGCAGTACTCAGGCTAAGGTGCTTTTTCCTGCTCCCTTCACAAAGGACAGCGGTACTCCATTAGCGCTCCTTTGGTGGAATAGAGCTTACACTATCTGGCATGTGTGAATGCCCAAACCTGAGGCCTGTTGAGTCTCTAGAAATTATATGCCGAAACTTCGGGTCCCTATTCCTAAGTGTTCCTTTGTGTTCATTAGCATATCAAAAAGATAGACTTCACTGTGAACTTTCAGCTGTCTAGCAAGGAGTGAGTGTGTTCTTTGTCTAGGGAGGCCTGGCCTCTGTCCTGCATTGTATCTTCCCTGTCAGTTAGAGCTGGCCTCCCATGTTTCCTGATATAAGCCTCATCACAAGGATTTCTCTGTGTATAAAACTGTGGTATTGCTAGCTCAGGAGGATGGTAACCAACAAAGGGCCCTTGGTACAATGAGGAAGAAGCAAGTCCTTGGATAGAGTGGAAATTCTCTTTAGCCTCTTGCAAGATCTTCTAATACTGCTCACCCGGCCGTGCAGAGCACTGACATCTGTTGGTATTCCAGGTTTCACACTCCTGCTTCCTGCTTCCACTTGGAATGGAGCCTGTCTTTCCAGGCAGGGTCCTGTCTTTAACATCTTTATGTCCCCATGGACACTTGGAGTGGTGACTGCAGGTACTCAGTGATTTAGTCAGTTAATGGTGACTTCTGTGTTGGCCTAGTCTGAGTGCAGGTTTCTAGCCTGCCTTCCATCTGCATTCTCAGCCCAAGCACAGCACTGTTACCACAGCAGGGTATTAACAGAGGCCCTAAACAGAGCTAAGCCTCCTTGGTGGACAGGGCCTGGCTGTTTGTGCTCCAGAAGACTCCACCCCTCTCTCACTCTTTCTCCCTCTTGCATTTAAGAGGACCTCTGTGATTAAACTGGGTTCACTGGGACACCCAGATAATCCAAATTAATCCCCTTATTCTAAGGTCAGATGAGTAGCATTTTAATTCCACCTGCAATCATCATTTTCTTTGCATTGTTCTGAGTTTCTTTTCTATGGCTGTGATAAAATATCCTGGACCAAAGTAGCTCAGGGGAGGAGGGGTTTGTTTTAGCTTACGGTTCCAGGTCACACACTCCATTGCTAGGGACACTAAGGCAGAAATTCAAGGAACTAGTCACGCCACATCCACACTCAGGAGGAAGAGAGAAAATGAACATAGTCTGCTGTGCAGTACTCCGCTTGCCATCCCACTCCTAACAGTCCAGCACCCCAAACCAGGAAATGGTGCCACCCACAATGGGCTGGGTCTTTCTACACAAATTAATTGTCAAGATAATCTCCCATATTCATGCCCACAGGCCAACCTGTTCTAGATAATTCCTCAGCTGAGATGCTCTCAGGTGATTGCAGGTCGAGTCAAGTTGACAGGTAAAACTAAGCAGCACACTCTTGTTCACAGAACATAGTCACGGACTCGGGGTGAGGGAGGAGGAAACACACTAAGATATGGACATCCTTGGGGGTGTTGCTTCATCCTGATTTCCAAGGGTAGCAGAGGGACCTTCCTCTGTCATGAAGGTTCTACAGCTGTCACCTGGGGAAGAGGGTTTCACATGGGAACAATCTGGCACCTTAAGGACATCTTTGTCCAGCTGGAGAGCTCAGGCTCACAGGCTGGCTAATGGGAATGTTTTCACCCCTGGGCACGTGGTTCTGGACTGCAGAAACAAGTCAGTAAGCAGCAGCATGTGTCTGTGACTTCTGTTTCAAGCTCCTGCCTTGAATCCCTGCCTTGGCGTACCTCAATGATGCAGAAATTGAAATAAATCCTTTTCTCTCCCAAGTTGCTTTTGGTCAGTGTTTTATCACAGCAACAGGAAATCAAAGTAGGACACTTAGGGAAGTGGCCTAGGAAATAGCTGATGGCACATAGGAGCAAATCATAGACTGGGGTCCTAGCTTGTGAAATGAACGCAATAATATGATACCACTATGCTCATGACAAGGGTGTGACCCCGGAACCTATTAAATGGTCCTCAAGATGTGACTCTTAGAAGCAGCGGTATTTTTTAAAATACAAAAAAATGTTTTTGTGGCTGCGAACTCTACAAATCCTACTAGGGACCTCTCACCTGGGGCTCTCCATCCCAGGGCGTCTGTTTCTTTAATGAGAGGAAGGGAAGTGTTGAGTCACTCTGAGTCTTCTGCCCTTTGGTCTCAGTCTATAAAATAAGAGCAATGTTGTCTTTGACACAAACCTTAAAATAGGAAGCCTGACACCCACATATAGCCACATTCTCTTCTCAAGTGGGGTCTAGCAACAGACATTTCCAGAGAAAAGCGGCGTGGGCAGGGAAGTACCACTCCTGTGTGTGAAGGCTATGCAAGTGAAGGAGTTCATTTCAGACTCTATAAGGAAAAACAAAACAAACAGAAACGCACACAGTCCCTAGAAATAAGCCTGTTTTGAGCTGTAACAGCCAAAGAGCGGGCAGGGCAGCAGCTGTGCAAAGTTTACCGAAAGTTTCTGTGGCTAAGCATCCGGAAGGCGGGCAGAAGACAAGGCCAGAGTGTGGTTCCAGGTAGTGTCTTAACCCCCACCCACCTCCGACTTCTTGCTAAGGTTTCTCCGGCTAGCAGGCAGGAACCAACCCCGCCCCAGCTCGGGACTCCAATCCTTCCTTCACGTGGCCACACACAGGGAAAAGCGCCGTGGAAAAAAGACTAACAGTAACAAGTTGTTGTGACTCAAAACCTCCTGGAAGAAGTCGGCCGGGCGTTCGGGGGCGGCCCTGTCCCTAGGTCCCTTGCCCGCCGGTGCGCTTCGGGCGGGCCCCTGGGTGCGTGTGGGCGCGCCCGGGCTGCACATTCCTGGCCGGGGAGGAGAGCGCGGCGGGCGCCCCTGCGAGCAGCTGGCTGCGCTGGCCCCGAGCGCTCGGAGCTGGGGGAGGAGCCTGGCCCGGTCGCCGGCGCTCTCCTAGTCATTGGCCTTTTGTGCTGCAACTTTTCCCGAGCCCTTCGGGGAGCCTGCGCCCGCCCCGCGTCGTTGCCCCGGGAAAGTTTGCGTTTCCTGGGTTTACCCGGTGGTGACCGCGCCAGGCTCGGAGGACTGAGCGTGTCTGGGGGACTCTTTGGCAGTTGCGTCCCCCGGAGGAAGGCGGCTACGTGAGGGCCAGCCCCCCGATCATCCAGCCGGGTAAGTGCGCAGCGGCCACGGCGGGCGCACGTGGGGTCAGGGAGGAGACAGACGACCCTAGGACCTTGGCCGTCAGACAAAGCCGTGCTAGAAGGGGCTGCGAAGCTTCTTTCAGCTTTTCTAAGAAGGACTAGGGTAGGATCTGAAAGTAGCAAAGTACACATTGTGTTCCCTGCTGGCAGAGGCGTATGTCTGTCAGGGAACTGGCGAGACCCAAGCGTCTGTCCTGGAGACTGGTTCCCGAGTGGGCTACCAGGAGTCAGCGCCTGTGGGCAGAGTGTTGGGGTCCTCCAGGTTTGGGGGGGGGGGCGTCCTTGTCCAGGGGCTGCCTCTATGCCATTTCCACTGGACTCTTTTTCTATTCGTGTTGGTCACACGGGGTCTCTTGGGGGCACCTTTGGCCGCCACATAGAGGCGTGCGGATGAGTCTTAAAGATCTGCACAGGATTTCCTCCGAGTTTGAGACTTTTAAATTCTCGAACAGTTACGTCAGCACAGCCGAGTGCACTTCTGGGCTCCAGCGCGGCACGTGACCCAGCCTAGCTTCCCTTAGGCGTCCTTTGGCTCAGCCAGGCTGCCACAGGGTTCTCGGAATCTGAGTGTCCAGCACACGCTGCCTCAGGAGTGCTGTGATTGTCTAGGAACACCTCTGTTTGCCTGATGTTCTCCTAACTTGGTCCAGCATTGGTCTTTTCTTAAGAACTGGCGACACGACACCGTTGTCTTCTGGTGTCGCATGCAGAGACAAATTTGTGGTAGCTGGTTGAAACAGAACTGAAACATTATGGGAGATGATAGAAGCCTACTGAAGAGGAGAGAAGGGAAGGGGCTTGCTGAGTGGGCTTACATGTGCACCTGTGACCACCCCAGGTCCCTACTGAGCAGCACATGGAGAACTGAGGGTCCCAGGGCAGACTGCTATCTGTTTTATCCCAGGGGAAGGTACAGTTCTCTTAGGAAGCAGACAGCACTCCCCATTCATTTCCCCGATTCCCTGTGGAGGCCACATTTCAAAAGCATTTTCTTTTATATGAAGCAATGACTTTGGCTGATTTTCGTCCATTCAAATCCACATGTAGATATCAGAGGTGAGTCTTCACTCATGCTTTTAGGCTGACATTTGGAAATTGGAAGGGAGACTAGGGCTGGCTGTTCTGGGCAGTGAGTGGAAGGATTCCCATGGGTCTTCTCTTCACAGGCCCAGCCCTGTCCTAGGCATTTCCCTCCAAGGAGGCTTGTAGCAGGAAATAGGCTAGCAGCTGCCCTCTTACACAGTCACCGGAGTGGACTTAGTCTCCAGGCCTCCTCCTCCTTCTGCTAACACTTAAAAATTAGCAGCTACTGGGGATGGTGTGTTGGATATCAGCTGGCAAGGCATAACAAGACCCATCTTAAAAGAAAAAGAAGTTCTGAGGTTAGCTCAAGCCTCAAACTATATCCATGGACTATGGCCTGCTTGTATTCCGATCATTCATATACAGGCATTTTTTTTTTTTTTTTTTTAACTTACAGAAGTCTTCAGGTCAAATGTTGGGCCCCTGTGAAACCTGGACGTGTCCCTGCCCCTCTGTTCACCTCATCCCTGTCTCTAGTACTTGAATGCTTGGATTATTTAACCTGGAAGGAAGCTTGAAGATCAAGGTTTCCTGTAACAGTTTTAAAAGAGAAGCGTCAAAGGAGTCCAGGATCTCATCCAGGGGTCACACTTCAAAGTGGGGCTCCAGTGCAGGACTCCAGACACCCGACTTGGTGCTGTTGGTGCTAGGTCCTGCAGGCAGCCTCTTTGGTTTTATTTGGTATTGCATTGGTGTTATTTGTTTGTTGTTTCCATGGGGACAAACTCCGAATGAGGAAAGACACGTCCAGTTCACAGAACCACTCCGGTAAAGTGATGGGGCCCTGGGGACTTGATAGCAGTTGAATTAAATAAGGCAAAACACCTGACTTCAAAACTTCAAGGGTGTGTATGTATCTGTATCTGGTGGGCAGATTTTGGTTGGGGTTGGAGCTCCCTGGAAGGGACATCTAGCAACACGGAAGGGCATTTCTGGTTGTCTTGGTGACTGAGTGCACTACAGGCATCTGGTGGGTGAGAGTCGGGGGCACTGTGCGTGGGGCAGGCCTGCACAACCTGGAATTGCTACTCAAAGTACCAGGTGTGACTTATGTAGAGGGCTCTGCAAAGGTCACAGGAATTCAAGAGATACTTTTTAGGAGGATGAGGAAAGGAGCCTATGGCTGCCAGCTTCCAAGCTGTAGGTATGGATGAGGCTAGTCTCCAAGGAGAGCTTGGTGGAGAGCATTGGCGTACTGATGTGTACCTGGATGTGTGTTTTCCTGGGATTCGGTCCCACGGCCCAAGACCAATGGTTCTTGGATTGTTGTACTTGGTCTGGCAGACTCTTGCACTATGCACAGATCATCAGGAGAAGGTTTGAGAAGTTGGCAGAGGCAATGGCTGAGATTGTCCAGAGGAGCAAACCAAAGAAAAAGAAGGCTTCGGGGCCAGGTCTCCTGATCTCTCCCATTGTGACCAAGGTCTGTGAAATCCAACTTGGTGATGGAGATTTTTCTGCCTCTGCCCCATTGAGGCCACAGTCCTTGGTTTATAACCTTAATAATCATTTCCACAGCAACTCCCTGGGATGACAAAGCATCATGAAATCATTTGAGAGAAATGAGAGGCATGAAAACAAAGACCCAAAGAAACAAAAGTTTGCAAGGCAGAGCCTCTAAAAATAGAGTAATGATCTCAAGAAAATATAGTGATTGACTGTGGTGGAGGTTCCATTCCTGATATGGGGACGCTAAGCACCATCCCCCTCTCTGCCTTCCCTGTGCACTGTGTTATAGGGTTTCAGCTTCTTGTTTAGCTAATGGATTCAGGCTAGTTCAGAGAAAGTGAAGTTCCCAAGACTCATTTCCCCTGGGGTGGGGAGGGGCGGTGTAAAGACTGCCTACGATTTAGAGAGGTAGACTCATTCTTTGGGTCCCGTCTCTCTTCTTACCAGCTGTGTGACCTTGAAGGAGTCACGGACCATCTAGGAGTCTCTTTCCTTCTCTTTAATTAAGGTAGGAGGAGTTATCTTGGCCCTTCTGCTTCACAGAGCTGTGGATGCTGGTGAAGCCATATACATGAAGATACTGGCGAACTATAGAGTGCCTTGCAAAGGAACAGTCACTTGTGTTAGTATTTTTTTACCTTATAGTTACAGGTGCCTATTTATTGGAGGTAGATTTCCTGGCATCTCCCGTACTCTATGTTTATTATTTTATTATTAATAGTTATTACTGTGAAATGTAAGCAAGAGGCTACACACATTAGAAGCTATTGACTGACCTTACTGTTTAAGAGCAAGTCAGCTGGACTCCCTTATGTTTTCTCTAGATCCAGTCCAAACAAAGGATATGGAACCGATTCTGCTCTCAGAGAGCAGATCCAGGTGGAGAGAGCAGGGAAGAGAAAGCCCTTGCTCCACTGGCTCACGTCTCTTCTGTCTTCAGTTCCATGAGTTCCTCTCATTTGGGGTCTTGTCCATACTAAATCCCCCAAGGTCCATGAGCCATCTCCATGTCTGTGCCATTGAGGCTTAAAAGCACCCAGTCACTATTGCATTTAAGGCCCTTCAGGGCATGGGGGCTTCAGTCATACCTGTTCCCTAGAGGAGCACATTCCAGACAGTAAGAAGTTCTGACCCATCAGCTCAGGAGCATCTTTTCCCTTCTTCCTGGTATTGTGCAGGCTTCCTGTGGCTTTTGGTGTCCAGCTTTCTTCTTCCCATGCTACCTCTTGTACCTCGACTGAAATGTGTTCATCCCTTCAGGTACCTGGCCTAGGAGTGTTTTCTAGACATACCTGCTTATGTTACCAGAACCCTAAGTCAGATCTGGTTCTGTGAGGTCCTAAAGGCTTTGGGAGACTCCTATAGTTTGAGGGAGCAGTTCACTTATGGAAGAGATGATTGCTTGTCTTTTTTTGGTTTTTCGAGACAGGATTTCTCTGTGTAGTTTTTGGTGCCTGTCCTGGGTCTCACTCTGTAGACTAGGCTGGCCTCAAACTCACAGAGATCTGCCTGGCTCCGCCTCCCGAGTGCTGGGATTAAAGGCGTGTGCCACTGCAGCCTGGCTTGATTGCTTGTCTTTGAGCGGGCCATTTCACTTCATCATAGGGTGATTGCCTTCAAGGCTCACTGTTCTTGGCATTTGGAAAATGTTACATGCCTTTCTTGGTGTCCTCAGCCTTGAAATAGGCCAGGAAAGGGTCAGTAAACTTAGGACCGATCAACCTTGTATTACTAGTTTTCAGACAGATGCCCCTTAAATGAGTAGTGTGTTTACCTGCAGAGTTGAACAGGAATCTGATCCAGGGTTACAGCAGCCAAGACAGACAGGTGTAGGCCCAAGCAAAAAGTCAGTGCTTTTAGCCGAAGCTGCCACTAAACCTCCATTCCCCTTCCATTTCCCAGGTTGTCCTGTGGTCTGCTATGTCTCAAAGTTTGTCCCCTTGAGGTCTGACAAGACCCTGCCTCATTTTACTCTGTGCTCAGCACTCAGAGCTGTGCAGAATGTTTCCCTAGAAGTTCCTTGCTGGCTTAAGAATGGATCCTCTCCCCTCTTGACTCATGGGGGAAGGATTTATTCTAGTCAAAGACTCAACACTCTTGTGTGACAGGGGGAATACCAGGTAACTTTACTGCTTGTGTGGTTTTAGAACAAGAGAAAAAAATCTGTGATTCTGATACGTTTTTATTTTGTTGTTAGTTTCAAAGTTGTCTCCTGTCTGCATAAAAATATCAGAGGCCTCTGCCCAAACTTCAACTCATTGCTTGTGGGCTGGATGCCTGTTCTCAGCTCAAGACAGTTAGAGGGGTGTTGGTTCTGGCCTGAATGAAGTGGCAGCCAGAAAGAGCCAGAGGAGACAGCTATTATTATCATCTCGCTTGGGCCACTTCCCTGTGTATCCATGTGATACTTATGGCCCACTACTGCTTACTGATGCTCCATGGTAAGATGAGTGCCATCCTTACTTAGAGATTTTATTGTATAGATCAGGCTGGCCTGGAACTGACTCTGTAACCCTGGAGTCCAGGCTGGGCTCCACCTCAGTCCTCCTGCCTCTACCTTCCTAATGCTGAGGTTCCTGGTGTATGCTCCCACGCCTGGCTAACCTGTGTTTTTAAACCACGGTTAAACAAATCACTTGGCGTAGAGTTTTGCATCTTAACCCTACAGCTAAGTGTCCAGCTCAGCGGTGTTGATGTAGTGATTTTATTGTGTGGTCAGGTCCCCAGCACTCACTCGGCTTATCAGTCTAAACTCACTCTCTCTCTCTCTCTCTCTCTCTCTCTCTCTCTCTCTCTCTCTCTCTGTCTCTCTCTCTCTCCCTCTGTGTGTGTGTGTGTGTGTGTGTGTGTGTGTGTGTGTGTTAGGCAACCAGGTCCTCTTCTCCCTCCTCCACTACCTGGCAGCCACCATTCTATTTCTGTTTCTATGAATTTTAATATTTTTGTTGTTATTTCTTTTTACTGTTTTTTTTTTTTTTTTTTTTGAGACAGTCAAGTAGCTCAGGCTGGCCTCCAACTCACTGTGTGGCAGAGGATGACTTTGAACCCTTCTTCCTCCTGCCTCCAACTCCACTGGCTAATCTGTGCTGGGATGGATCCCAGAGCTTTGTGCATGCTAGGCAGACACTCTCCAGCTGAGCTACATACTCAGTGCCCTTTCATGATTTTTCAGATAATGCATTTCATCCTTATGTTACAGCTTTGGAAATAGGGTCATAATGATTTAATGAGCTTGCCTAGGATTACAAATAGCTAGTAAATAGCCCAGCTGGGTACAGACTTTACTCTGGGCTCCACCTGAGGGCCTTGCCTACTCTACTCAATTCCCAGCGACTCCTCCGCTTGAATTCTGTACCTGTTGGGCATCTGGTGCTTTGGGGCCGCAGCCTCAGGTGGGATCCTGACCTGGAGGATCTGCAGGCTCTGAATGACCTTGGCTCTGTGCTGCTTTGATTAGGGGGACAGCTATATTGTTACTCACCTGACCACGTGGCTCTTCTCAGCACCTAGAAGGGTCTATGTCTTAGTCTTTTGAGAAGCATGGTGACTGCTCTCTGCTTGCTGTGAGACTAACTCTTCCCCTGAGTTCATCATGAAACCCAGACCTGAGTTCATTAGCCAGGAAGGTGTGGGAACAATAATAGCTGGGCTTCGGGGGATGGTGAAGTTGTACATTCCAAGGCTCCCTGCCACCCGCTCTCCTGCCTTCCTTTATTGGGGTATCCTGGGTGGCCAGGGCTGAATCAGCAGGTCACCCTCTGCCTCCCATTCTTAGTCCTCGCTCCTGGGGTTGATCTAAAACGTGGACCTGTTTCCCTCTGTCGTTTTTTTCAGCCTGGCCAGGGGGCTGCACCTCTAGAGCTTTGGGTTTCTGATCAGCTGTCTTTGGATTAGATGGGATCTTCAAGAGCAAACAGCCCAAATCTTCATATTGTGGGGGGATGCCTAGGGCCCTGGAGAGGAAAGGCCTCCCTGGCTCACTGTTCAGACTTCCTGGAGGTAGCTCCCAGTTGGCTTTTCTGTGCTTCATGTCACTAAATGCTGCCGGAGACCACCATAACCTGCTTGAACTGGGCTCTGAGATCTGGAGTTGGAATAGCTGGGATGGAGTGTTCAGTCAGGTGTGGGCTAGGGTGGAGGGATGCCTTAGTTCAGTTTCTGTTAATGACACAGACTGAGTTACACAGGATAAGGTTTATTTTGATTGGTGGCTCTATTTGAGGTCAGAGGGATGCCTCTGGTGATAGCCTTCTCATTGCCACAGTGACAAACCAGTACAGGGCATCACATGACAAGAGACTGGGAGCATGTGAGAGACCCAGCCAGACCGGCTTTTATAACAGATGCACTATCGAGATAATCCATCAATCCATTAGGTGCGTAAATGGATTAATCCACTCCTGAGGGCAGAGCCTTAATTACCTCTTACAGGTGCCACCTGGTGCCACCTTTTAATATGTCTGGGTGGGGATTGCACTTCCGCAGAGGTTGGCAGAGGTGACCCACATTCAAGCCACCACGAGAATCTACCTGCTCTTGCTCTTTGTGAAGACAGGTCTGCACCGTGCCTGCGAACATTTGTCCCATCACCTGCTGCCATCTGTCCCTTGTCCCTTCTTGATCCCCCCCCCCCACACCCTCTACTGGTGCTCACACAGCCTGGGAGGAGGAGGAGGCACACCTGGCGGGGAGGAGGGAGTGAGGGAGGACCTGCTGTGTTTATGCTGAAGGCACCTTTCTCTTTGGAAGACATCACACTGGCCAGGCACCTTGCTGGAGAGGGGCTCTCGGGACTGGTGTTAGGAGTCTGTCTGCTGCTGTTGCCTGGGTGACAAATGGGGAGACCGAGCTTCGGGCAGTCCTGCTCTTTATTGCAGAGGGATGGTTCTGACTAAGGCAGTCTGACCCTGCAATCTTTGCAGTCACTTGCTCCTCAAGCGGGGCTGGCTCAGGCATTTTATTTCTTCATCAGCAAAGGCCCAGTACTGAAGCCCAGGGCTCTTCAGGAGCAGGCAAAATAAATTTGAGGCTTAAAACAAAAAATTGAGTCCTTACGAGATATGAAAAGCACAGGTCGTAGTTGAAATGAGCAAAAGTTCAGCTTGAAGTGTGTGCCAGACACTGCAGTATATCATCCTCCATGGCTGTGCTCCTTACGGCTGTACAACCATCATTGGTTGGTTCATTTGTTCATGCATTCATTCATTCATTCGTTCCCGTAAACTTGCTTTTGAGCTCCGAGCTGAGGTTTGTCAGCAGAGGGAAATATTGTTGCTTCAGGTCCCAGGTTCTCTTCTGGGCCTGCTGTTTCCTCTTGTCTCCTGAGAGGTCTCATGACTACTTGTACCCCTCCTGAGCCCTGCCGTGCTCCACTCAGGGCTGTGTCCTTTCCAGAGGAAGACTCCAGGAGACAGCGTGGGCTCCTGAAGGATGTCAGAGTCAGTGGTGGGAGGCCTGCATTCTGGCCGGGGGTTCCTTTGCCAAGTCACTTCATTCCCAGGACCTGGTCTCCTCTGCTATAAAAAGCAATATGGCTGCCCTCTTGTCAGGAGTCCTGAGGGATCACAGACAGCATCTGGCAAAGCCCTGAGATACTGTACAAATTTTCTCTTAAAAAAAAGAGTATTTCCATTTGTTTTTAACTGAAGGCCAAGTCTTCACCTTGGCCGGACTTCCTTATCTGCTTGTCTGTTCTCTGCCTCAGAGTCCTTCCCACAAGCCACTTTCCTTAGAAGCCTGTGGGAGGCACCTTCCTGCTCCCTCCCTCTGGCCAGGCCTCTTGGCTGGCTGTGAGAGTTCCTGACTCCTGTGCTCTTGGCCTCAGCTTGATAGGATTCTTCATGCTTGCCAATAGAGGACGATGCTCTTCACACAGGCCTAACAAGAAGCTGTTCTTCTGAATGAAGCTGTTCTGTTTATGTCAATCTGTTACCAAGTTCATGGATATTAGAGTATCGGTAACAATAGGAGGAGCATCCTAGACCTTACCTTGAATTCCTAATCCTCCTGCCTCCACCTCCGGTGTGCTGGGATTATGCCCGTGGTATGGAGCCAGGTTTACCAGCTGGGGATTAGACTGAGGGCTTTGTGTATACCAGGCGAGCACACCACCCACTGAGCTCCACACTTCCCTGGTTTGCAAGTGTTCCTCCTTCTATTCCCTAAGGTCAGTTGAGAATCTTACTTTATTTTTGCAACGGAGTCTCGCCCTGTTGCCTGCACTAGTCCAGTTCTCATGCCAAGGCCTCTCTATTAGCTGGGACTGTGGGTGTGCACCACAGTGTCAGCTAACGCAGAACACTAAACTGGGGGCCGGGCTCCCCCAGACACTGTGCTGCACTGAGGAGAATGCTGGATGAGTTCTCACAGTCACAGCCCGCCAGCCCAGTGCAGCTCACCTCTGTTGCCTGCATAGGTTTTGGAAGGCATGTCAAAGCTCAGCAGAATGGAAACTTCTCTGATTGTGATTCTTCTGCATGAGTCATAGGCCAGGTGTGAGCTGGTGTGACACTGTAGGCGGGGGGAAGGCGTCATGGCATCTGGAGCACACCCAGGCATGGCCTTCCCAGAGCTCTCCTGAGCATCTTCTCAGGGGTGAAGCCGACAGACCCCTGTCTCTGCTCCTGTCAGTATTCACAAATGATGGCTCTGGGCGAGCCAAGCTGGGCTTTCTTCATCCAGATTCGGCAGGTGAAATCGGGACCAGTGTGGCCTGATGGGCCAGGCCCAAGCTAAGATTCCTAGACCGGAAAGATCACCTTGCCTAGGATCAGGCAGGGAACTCAAGGCTGTGATGGTTGAGGTAAGGTCATTCTCACCCGCATGAGTAGTTTAAGGCCAGCCTGGGCTACATGAGATCCTCAAAATAGAAAGAAAACAAAACAATTTCTAAAAAGTAGCAATGCCAACAGCAAGATGGAAAAACTCCAGGGAACCCTGGTCCATGCTATTAGTCAGAGTGACGTAAACTTATTTGAGTTGAACCAGACTTCCTTTAAAGATAAGTAAATAATCTTAAACTCTTGTTAAAGATAAGTCCCTAATGACACAGGAAGTCTTAAGTTTTTATGTGGGAGGCTTGTAGTTGGGAGGTTGCCAAGTCATTAGATGCTCAGATCCCAAATGGTCCCTGATTGCTCTCTCTGTCACTCCCCAACCCTAGGTGGATATCTTGAAGCCCCCTCCTCTGTAGTGGTTTGTGTCCTATTCAGCCTTACCTGGCTCCTGAATAGTCTCGGAGTCCTCACTGGGGCTCCCTCACCGGGGATCTCTGTCTCGGAGTTCTCGCTGGGGCTCCCTCACCGGGGATCTCTGTCTCGGAGTTCTCGCTGGGGCTCCCTCACCGGGGATCTCTGTCTCGGAGTTCTCGCTGGGGCTCCCTCACCGGGGATCTCTGTCTCGGAGTCCTCGCTGGGGCTCCCTCACCGGGGATCTCTGTCTCGGAGTCCTCACTGGGGCTCCCTCACTGGGGATCTCTGTCTCAGAGTTCTCACTGGGGCTCCCTCACCGGGGATCTCTGTCTCGGAGTTCTCACTGGGGCTCCCTCACCGGGGATCTCTGTCTCAGAGTTCTCACTGGGGCTCCCTCACCGGGGATCTCTGTCTCGGAGTTCTCACTGGGGCTCCCTCACTGGGGGTCTCTGTCTCGGAGTTCTCACTGGGGCTCCCTCAACGGGGATCTCTATCTCGGAGTTCTCACTGGGGCTCCCTCGTCGGGGATTTCTCTTCTTGTTGGTTATTCTCTACAGCAATGCGACTGTCAGTTTTTAAATGTCCTACCACTGGCCTCCAAATAGCTCTGTGACACTCCTGTCACCCCAAGACTAGAGGTTCGTGTCCTGCTCTCCTGACATTCTGAGGCCTCTCGACTCTGGCTCTAGCCCCAGCCATCCAGTGTAGGCCCCATGACCATCTCAAACATCCTGCCTTCCTCACAGCCCATGCTGCCCTCCAGAGCTAAGCTGTGGGTGCTGGTGCAGGGAGGCTGACTTGTTTATCTGTTGTTGCACACACTGCTGATTCAGAAAAGCTGTGAGAATAGTGCAGAGAACGCCCACACTCCATTCACCCAAATTCTCCAGTTGCCGATATTTCCCCATGTAGGCTCAGCCAGTCACTCTCTCTCTATACATGCATCTCTTACTATCACTCTGTGAATCATTCAAGAATAAGTTGCATGAAGTTGCCCCCTCCAGACCCAAACCCGGAACCCTCCAGAGCTCCAGTATGCATGTTCCCATCAGTAGCATCCTCTGGCATGATGCCAGTGCAGCCACCCAATGGGGGAGTACTCACCAGTCCTCAGAGTCCACTCAGCCTCGTCACCTCTGTCCATTTCCCCATCAGATCCAGGATGCAGCCCTACGCTGGGCCCTGTGTCATACCCACCCACTCTCTTTCAGTCTAGAATCTTGTTTACCTCTTTCCAGTTTCCCATGACCTTGAAGAGCACAGCTGTTTAATGACGGAGAAAGTCCTTCAATCTATGTCCATCTGTCAGCAGACCAACTGTCCATTTGTGGAACAGGGATTCCACAGAAGTGGAGCTGGGCCTTCCCAGTGGTGAAGGTGGCCCTGGTCAATACCCGGTAGAGCTGGAGCCTTCTTCTCTACCATGATGCTACCACTTTTCATTTTGTGATCAGATGGTGTTTGGTAGAAGATGCTTAGAGACCGTACTACCATTTGCTTCTTTACGCCGCCACCTACCTGCCTTAGTATCCTCACGTGGCCCCTGCCTGGCCTGTACTCACCTCTTCCATGATGGGTCCTTAGTGGTGGCATCTTTATTTCCACCATTCCTCATCTGAATAAGACACTAGAAGGCTTTCCTTTCTGCTCATTCACCCACCTGTCCTTGTCATCATTTTAGTTCACATGGATACATGGATTGTTACTGTAATTCAATGGATTGTGATCCAATACTTGCTGTCTTTTCTGTCTTTTTTTTTTTTTTTTTTTTTTTTTGGTTTTTCGAGACAGGGTTTCTCTGTGTAGCTTTGCGCCTTTCCTGGAACTCACTTGGTAGTCCAGGCTGGCCTCGAACTCACAGAGATCCGCCTGGCTCTGCCTCCCAAGTGCTGGGATTAAAGGCGTGCGCCACCACCGCCCGGCGTCTTTTCTGTCTTTTATTAGTTTTTTAACCTTTATTTTT
Organism: Peromyscus eremicus; assembly: GCF_949786415.1. Lineage (NCBI taxonomy): Eukaryota > Metazoa > Chordata > Mammalia > Rodentia > Cricetidae > Peromyscus > Peromyscus eremicus. The sequence goes on along the minus strand of NC_081416.1, from coordinate 71,982,309 downwards.
ATTCTGTGTGTACGGGTGTTTTGCTTGCATGTATGTCTGTGCACCATGTATGTGCAGTGCCCTCGGAGGTCCGTGGATCCTATGAGACTAGAGTTACAGTTCCTCGTGAGCTGCCATGTGGGTGCTGGGAATTGAACCCCACTTCTCCGGAAGAACAACTGGTGCTCTTAACCGATGAGCCATCTCTCCAGTCCCTTATTTCCCTTTTTGAGGCTCTCTGTTCACACACAGGCACACACACACGTGTGCACATGTATGCGAGTCTCTCTGCCTCTATTCCAGATTAACTGATAACCTCTGATTGACACCTGACCCTCTTTTTCCTTTTTCTCCAGCCCCATCACATTTTGTGCTCACAGACCCTCTTCTCGTGAGAGCTGGCTTGTCCTGCCTTGGATATTGCTGATGCTGTTTCTTGGCTGTCCTCTGTGCTGGCGACTTCCTTAGAACCCTGGTCTTCCCTATGTCATTGTTACCCTTGCCCTCTGTCCTCCACACCACTCTCGTCCACAGAGGAAGGGGAGGAAAGCCAGTGGGTTTAGAACCAAATAGGAAGGGAGAGGGAGTGAATGTTTGTCTTGTTGTGGGGTGCTGAGGATGGAACCACCTCACACGGGGCTGCATTCCAGCCTGAGAAACTGTCTTGAATTGGCAAGGCTCTTTGCACACATTGGCCCAGTGATGCCCTTGGCTTGTTTCAGCTATTCCTAGAATGTTCCGAGAACCTCACCAGAGCACTTTGCCCTGGAAGAATCCTGTGTTTCTGTGACAGTTTGTTCCTCGGGTACCCCTTGTTAGGGTCTGACTGTGTCCTCCCAAATTCACGTGCTAAGACCCTGTCTTAGTCAGGGTTACCGTCGCTTTGATGAAACATCATGTCCAAAAGCAACTTGGGAGGAAAAGGTTAATAGGACTCACTTATCTGGAGGCCTTTGAGGAACTCAAATCGAGTGGGAACCTGGAGGCAGGAGCTGATGCAGAGGCTGTGGAGGATGCTGCTTATTGGCTTTCTCCACATGGTTCGTTCGGCCTGTTTTGTTTTTTTTTTTTTTTGGAGACTCAGGACCATCTGCCCAGGGGTGGCCCCACCTACAATGGTCTGGGCCTTCCCACACCAATCACTGATTAAGAGAAAGCCCTGTGGGATTTTGTCTTACGGAGGCTTTTTTTTTTTCTGATTGAGACTCCTACCTCTCCGTGACTCTAGCTTGTGTCAAGCTGACATAAAACTAGCTAGCACAGACTTTAAGACTCAGGTGGTGGTATGAAAAGGTGGAGATTTTGGAAGATGGCTAGGCTCATGAGGGTGAGCGTTTATGAGTGGGACGAATGTGGTATGAAAGGGACCAGAGGAAGCTCCCTGTGCCTTCCACCAGATGAGGACACAGTGAAAGAGCTCAGACTGTGAGTCCAGAGGAGGAATCCCCATCAGACCCCAGACCTGCTGGCTTTGATTGTGAAACCTCAGCCTCCAGAACGCTGAGAGATGCAGAGCAGTGCTGTACAGACAGGCTGTCAGTCTCGTGTTCCATGGCCCTCACACACTAAGATACCACACCTGGGCAGCTGTTCTTTGGAGTTTGAATTCACTGTACTCTGGATTAGCCTGTCAACCTGTAGGTGTGTGGTCTCATGCAATTCACCAGGATATGGATGGGGCATGGATGAACTTAAGTGTGTGGAGCCCAGGGCGTGAGTTGGCCCTTTCACACTAGTACATGGGCACCTTCCTCTTGGAGACAGGGCCCTTGCCACCTCTGTCTGTCATAGTGACACACAGCCTTGAGGAGAGAGAGGCACTTGCTGACACAAGCTCCCCACACGTTCCAGCGACCGCTCAACCTTTGCTGCCTGGGTCTGCAGGGCTGGCCCAGCAGCTGGTAGTTGAAATCTCGAACCAAAATTTGCCTCCTGAAAAATATTTCGGTCATTGCAGACTCAATGTTAGTCACTAACAGAACTTAGAAAGCTTTTATAGCTTCAGACAGTAGGTCTGTGAAGAAATATGTTTTTTTTTTTAAATAAAAAAATTTTTTAAATAGTTTTTGAAACAGGATGTCTTTATGTAGCCCTGACTCTCCTGGAACTCACTGTGTAGTCCAGGCTGGCCTTGAATTCAGAGAGATCGCTGAAGAAATGTTTTTTAGATTACTATTTTATGTGTATAAATGTTTTGCCTGCCTGTGTGTATGTGTACCACATTCGTGCCTGGTGCCCACAGAGGTCAGAAGAGGGCATTGAGTCCTCTGGAACTGGAGTTACAGATGGTTGCAAGTCACCAGGTGGGTGCTGGGAACCGAGCCCAAGTCCTCTACAAGAGCAGCCAGTGTGCCTAACTGCTGAGCCATCTCTAATGCTTTATAAAGAATCTATAACTGTCCAGAAATCAGCTTAGCCTCATTCAAAGCTATCTGAAGCTTAACCAGACCACCAGGAAATAAGTTGGGAAGGTCTCCGAGCTGGTGGTACAATGTGAATATGATATGTGTACACATACACACAGACACAGATGTTTAGCAATTACCTGTGGTTCAGCTTACTCTATATATACATACATGTGTATTTCAAATCATAATTTTATTTTTTATACAAGAGGTTGCCAGACCATTACCAGAAGCTTATTAATGCTTGCTGGGCACACTGCTCTGACGTCTTCAGTCCATAGCATATCCTAGCAGAGAGCTGTGCAAACATCAGGGAGAGAGGTGAGTTAGTAAGCAGAGTGAGGGATGTGACTGGATCAAGGAGCCCCGCGGGATGGCGCAGCCCAGGCCTTCACTCTTACATCTGGAGAAGCTAAAGTCCCCAGAAGTCACCTGGCAGAGATCCCACGGTGGGGCTGCTCTGGAATCCAGCCCTCTTGACATCATTGACAGTTTCTGAGTGTAATAGCATACTTGCTCGCTAATGTCATAACTGATCGGGATATTAGTCAAAATGTCATCCAGAAACTATTTCTGTTCAGAAAACTCAGGGAAGTGTCAGTATTCTTTGAAAAATGCCATTCCGTCCTCTGGGTGGGTGGATGTCTGTTTTTGGAAACTTCTCTCTTGGACCTTCATTTTCTCTGGTGATGTCTAATGAAGGAGTGTGGGTGTGTTTCTGGCTCAGAGTGAGGTGGGCAAGTCTTCACGGGGGAGGGCAGAGCTCCGAAGTGGTGTTGCTCTGATGGTACCCATGTCACAAAACATCCACTAAGATAGGGAGCAAAGCTGTTCCCTGACACTTAAAATCTTTCTTAAATATATTTTCTTATTTATGTTGGTTATACTCGTGGTATTCATTCAGCACGGAACCAGAAAACCGGGCCCATGAGACAGCTCGGCTGCAAGAGGTACCTGCCGCCAAGCCCGATGACCTGAGTTTAATCCCCAATATTGGAAGTTGTGTCCTGACCACCACATGTGCATGCACACGTACATGCACAATAAATTGGAGTATAATTGTATTATCTTTTAAAAAGCTAGAAAATAGATATCAAATCTGTGAAGAGGAAGAACATGCTCAGCTTGGGAAAAAGAATTGCGCTGTTAACACCTGGCGCAGATTCTGCCTTGTTTGCCGGCTCATTTGGATGGTGGTTATTTGCTTTGCTGCTGCACACAGGCACATGAAGCTCAATTATGTGGCCCATAGTTAATTTTTCCTGTTTTCAGTTAGTAATGAAAATATTTTCACCTAGATGCCTAAAGCTCTACCACCAATTTTTTTTCTTTTCTTTCTTTTTTTAAAAAAAATTTTTGAGGCAGGGTTTCTCTATATAGCTTTGGAGCCTGTTCTGGAACTCACTCTGTGGACCAGGCTGGCCTTGAACTCACAGAGATCCACCTGCCTCTGCCTCCCGAGTGCTGGGATTAAAGGCATACGTGTATCACTACTGCCTAGCCCTACCAATATTCTTAAATGGTTGCAAAATGAATCTGTTCTGTGCCTTAATCTGATGAACTGGTCCCCACCGTTGGACATTTTGGTCACCTCCAGTTACTTTGGCTACTGTGACCACAGTCTCCTTACTCCCAGCCTTTATCATCTTTTAGAATGTATCTTGGGCCAGGTGGCAGTGGTGCATGTCTTTAATCCCAGTACTCAGGAGGTGGAGCCAGGAGGATCTCTGTGAGTTCGAGGCCAGCCTGGTCTACAGAGTGAGTTCCAGGACAGGCACAAAAACTACACAGAGAAACCCTGTCTCGAAAAACTAAAAAAAAAAAAAAAAAAAAAAAAAGAATAGTATCTTGGAAGACCATGGTGTGTTGAAGGAAGCCCAGTCTTTTACAATGTTCTATGTGTGCTGCCAAACTCCCAGGCTGTTTTTCTCTTCTGACTTTGTGATGTTTAGAAAGTTGATCATGTCCACAATTGAGGAGTCTCCACCAAAGACCTCTAGCATCATGGCCTTTCCTCCTCCTCCTCCAAGCTGGGCCCTCCCCACAACCACTCCTGCCCCCCACCCCTGCTTTCCTTGTATGATCTCCCTGACCCTTGTGTGTAGCCGTGGGGCTCCAGCATCTGCCCCAGAGGAATTGGAATGCTGGGTAGGACCCATAGAGAATATGAATGCGTGGGCATACATGTGGACCTACCCACTGGTATTTAGAATGTAGTTTTAGGAAATTTCCTGGGCCCACCCACTCTCACTCATGCACATGCCAAGGGCCCTGACTGGTGCCTGACCATTCAGAAGCTGCAGGTTAATCCTCTGGCTTACAGCCAAGTCCTAGTTTCTCCACTTGGTCTTGTGACCTGCCTCCTGTCCCTTTCTCCCCTCCATAGTCGCCCCGCCCCCTTGTCTACACTCTAATTACAGTGGCCTTTTGCTGTTCTGCAGAATGTCAAGCTCCTTCCTAATCATGGCTTTCAGCTACAGGAATGGCTCCCTGCACTGGTGGCCACTTACCTTTCTCTTACTCCTCCACCTTTGGGGCCCAGCCAAGTGTGGTGGTGGAGAGGGTGGCTGCTGAGGTCAGGCTTGAGCTACTCAACCTGTCTGTGCCTTTGTTTCTAAGTGGTGATAAAAACAGCACCCCAGAGGGATTGCTTGACTACTGTATAGGGAATCTATAAATGATAACCTCCTCCTACAGGTTTCTGTACGTGCTTGTGGTTAGCCAGGAGTAAAGCATTCTTCCTGGACCTATCTTTGGACTATCTGTAAGAAGTACAGATATCTCCTTCCTGTTATGGAAAGGGAGTGTGAGCTCTGCCCAGGGCCAGATGTTAAGGCACATCTGCATCTCCTGGGAACTTTCTGAGTTGCTTGACTTTTTTTTTTTTTTTTTTTTTCCTCTGTAGTGCCCCTGGAACTGATGATGTCATCCAGCCTGCTGCTCCTACAGACCCGGGACACCCACCCTTAGCTGATTCTTCCCATCATGGTGACAATGCCAGCCCAGTCTCTACACATCTGACAGTCCAGAGGTACAGTAGAGAGATGGCTGGGGCTGCCTGAGCCCAGGCCCCGTGGGTTCTCCCTTCTCTTCCCTCGTCCCATGCGCATACTCGTCTCTCACAGTGTATACCCGTTCTAAACACAGTAGGTACGTGCCAGGGCTTAGCTTCTTGTGGCCTTAGTTATACTCTGAAAGGACGCTGGAAGCCCTCCAGAGAATGTGTGTGCTGTCTCAGGACGCGGTGTAAGGAGCTGGCTACCTGCTGGCTGCCTGGGACACCAGCTGGGCCAGTTGCTTGTTTTCTTTCTTCTGTCTTTGGGTGATGATCAGAGAACAGAGGAGTCAGCAGAGCGTGGGAGGAGGAGCCAGGTTCCTGGGCCTTTGCCTGGCACAGAGACCTGGGCTCTCAGCTCCATCTTCTGTCCTGTTGTCTCCTACAATCTTTCCTTCTTCCTCGCCCTTCACACCACAGCTCTTTGCCACCCCATCCTTGGCCTGGATTCAGCTTCACCTACCTCCCTTTTGCCTGCAGCCTTTGCATTTAGACCAGGCTTGGTCTACAGTGGCCTTCTCTCTCTCTCTCTCTCTCTCTCTCTCTCTCTCTCTCTCTCTCTCTCTCTCTCTCTCTCTCTCTCTCACACACACACACACACACACACACACACACGCACATACACTTCTCTATATAAATAATTACACAGTGCACATTCATATCAACTCTTGGGTCTCTTTATTAGTTACCTTTCCTGTTGCTATGACAATACCCCACAAAAGCAACTTGCGGGGCAAAGGGCTTGTTTTGGCTCACAGTTTGAGGGTACAGTCCATCGGGGCACAGAAGGCACAGCCACAGGACTGTCCAGCAGCTGGTCACTTAGTGCCCATAGTCAGGGCAGAGAGAGATGAACTCGGAGCTCGGCCACTTCCTCTGATAGCACAGGGCCACCCACGGTTAGGGTAGGTCTTCTTCCCTCCTCTGTTAGGCCATCTGGAAAGTCCCTCCCAGACTGCCCAGAGACGCATCTCTCCGGCGGCTCTAGATCCTGTCAAGCTGACAATGTTAACTGACATAGTCTCCATCTGTACACATTTTAATTTATACTTATGTCAGAAAAGCCACTGCGTTTTGCCAGATCCCGCGTAGGCTGGGGGAGCCTAGGTGAGCAGAACAGAAAAGGGACTTTGCATCCTGGAGCTTGTGCCTCAGGTCTTCTCTTCTAAGGAGCCTTCCTTTCAACTCATCTGCCACTGCCCCCAGTGTCACTGCCCTTTCTAGAAGTCTGTAAGTTCCCTGCACCCAAGTCCATCTCCCCACTACTCGGGGCGTTCCTCCAAGGAAAGAACTTGTCTTCCTGACTCTTGGGACTGCAGCACCCGACCTGGAATGGAGGGGGAGATGCTGTGACTTGACTATGGGTTGGAGGAGAGGACAAGGAGGCTCCTTGCCTACTTACCTGTGTCTTCCGTGTACTGACCCATCCCTGGCTCCGTGTCTCAGGTCACTAGTGATGGGCAGGTGGGTGGCAGCCGTGGGAGAAGCCCTTTCCCTGGGGAATCTGCCTGGTGCAGGAAAAATAACAGGGGAGAGATGAGAGGAAGCCACAGCACAGAGCCAGAGATGCCTTGGCAGTTGAACACTGGCCAGGGATTTCAGTGTTCCCCTCACCATGGGAGTCAGCTGAGGTTCTTAGTTACGTATACATTTAACTCAAGCGGTGTATAGAAGGTGCCTGTGAGTGGCAGGGTCACCCTCCTCCCTACCCCTCCTCTGCTTCCCTATTTCAGTGATGCTCCAACTTGCTGACCCCCACCCCCCCCAGAGTTTTAGGAAGGCCCAGGGTCCTTTGGCCATGAGTGGGGTTACCTCCCTTAGTGAAGGGAGTTTTCTTTATTCCGTTGGGGTTTCTCTCTTACAGTTGGGGTAAGGGGGATATGGGACCACCTAGGTCAGAAGATCAATAAGGACATGGCTACAGATGGCATGTAGGGGGACTGAAGTCCAGCTAGGGGTATGGTCTGCCCTTGTGAGGTCCCCTCTCTACTCTGGGACCATCCTTTTAAACAGCTTGTCCCAGGCCTCTTTTTGCCCAAGACACGGTAGGATGGCTGTGTGCACCATCTTGAGTGGATCTGTGGATCCTCACAGGGCCCATGGATGATGAGGTGCTCTTCGGGCTGCATCTCACAGATGCACAGACCAAGGCTCTAAAGTGTTAACAGGCTCAGGCCATAGAGCAGCCATGTTGAGGCAGGTGCATCAGGCTGCCCAGCCACTCTCCTACCCTCATACCTGGCAGATGTCACCTACAGCATTAACCAGGAGTGACCACAGAATGCAGGACAGGATGGGGAGGTCAACGTAGATGCTCGCAGTGCTGAAGACTAGGCAGCTTCCTGGCTTTGCCTCCCAGAGGCAGGACAGCTGGGACTGAGGCAGGAGCCGAAGACCAGGGAAAGGTTCAACCAAAGAGAGGCCAGCAGGAGCCTGAACATTTGCACAGGAGGGTATCTCTAGGATGGTGGGAAAGAGGCAGTTCCTCTGCCATTGGTTGTTTCACTTTGGTCACCCAAGGTGATAAAACTGTATGGTCATAAAATACAGGTAGTTCTCCTTATTCAGTCAATATCTGTGAATCTGATTCTTCCCTGAGGTTTATTGGTAACCCCCGAGTTAGTATTCATGGCTCCCCTCAGTCCTTTGCAGATGTGTTCAGGACAGTGAAACAATGGGAGTCACTCAATGTGAGCGTTCTCAGCCGCAAGTTGCAGTGACGCTCTGCTTTCTTGATGTTTTTGCTCTTGTGCTGGGAACATGTGACCGTCTTATGGCACACTGGAAACTTTTTGTGCTTTTTGTTGGTGACCTTGCTGTTTGGAATGACCCCTGTGTACAGTGTTGAAGTACAGAGAAGCCTGAATATGTCCAATGAAAGAAACTATGGGGGTCACTGAAGCTTTGTTCTGTCTGGCAGGAATTAATGCCACTGTGTGAGCAGGGTGCTGGTAAATCAGAGTGTGACCCAGGGTGCTTTTAAATAGAAACACACACACACACACACACACACACACACACACACACACACACACACACACTCTGAAGGTTGTATTTTGATACACTGGCTGATCAAAGTCTTCGCAGAGGCTCTCAGGAACCTAGAGCCCATCCCTCCCCACCCCCAGTGGTTCGGTGTTGGCTGACTCATATCTGTGGACTCCATAGAACATTTGCTGTGAATGGCGAGCAGCAGATGGACCAACCCCTGCCTACCTGCTGGAGTGTTGGCTAAGAAGCGTGACCTGGTGAGCGCTGTAGTGACTTCATCCTCAAAAGTGACCCTTTTCCCCTTCCTGCTTAGAGTAGGATGGAGATAAAGGAAGATATGGGGTAGGGGACATGATTTGCCTTCCTGCAGAAACAAGGCTTGCTGTTTGTCCAGCTTGTGTGACAATATTTGTGGAGAGATGTGCACCAACTTCTACTGTCCCCAGATAGGGTACCGATGGCAGACCAAAGTAAGGATACAGCCGCAGTCCAAGTTGGTGAATCACTGAGTTTTCCTGCTGTGACTTTCAGGAGTGTGGGTGAGGGGTTACAGGAGCAGAAATAACTCAAAGACAGCTGCATCACCAAAGCCCACCCCAGTGTGGGTGACAGCTCATGAAGGCTGTAAGCCTGGAGCACACTGCAAAGCCTGCAGCAGCTCAGCAGGGTGGAGTCTCTTCTGAGCATCTTTCAGCCGTCTTTACTGCTCTAGATACTTGAGGACGGAGGAGCCTAGTGATTCTGGTCAGTTTCAGGGACTTTCTGAAGCTTTTGAGTTGTCTACTTCCTGAGTTTTAAGTTGCTTCCCTGCAGGATGGAATGTTTCCTCTGCCTTTAGAACGGCATTTCTTACCCTGTGAGTTGTAATCCCTTTGGGGGTTAAATGAACCTTTCTTAGGGGTCACATATCAGGTATCCTGCATATCAAATATTTACATTACGATTCATAATTGTAGCAAAATTACAGTTATGAAGTAGCAACAAAGTAGTTTTATGGTTGGGGGTCACCACAACATGAGGGACTGTATAAAAGGTCACAGCACTAGGAAGGTTGAGAACCACTGGCCTAGAACATCCTAGTCACAATGTTTTATCTTTGAGGAGATTTCTACACAACAGAATTTAAAATAAAAAACTTTTTAAAAGTGTTTTTTGGGGCTGGAGAGCTGGCTCAGAGGTTAACAGCATTGGCTGCTCTTCTGGAAGTCTTGAGTTCAATTCCCAGCACCCATATGGTGGCTCATAACAATCTATAATGAGATCTGGCGCCCTCATCTGGTGTGCAGGTATACATGCAGGCAGAACACTGTATGCATAATAAATAAATAACTAAATCTTTTTAAAAAAATGTTTTTTGGGTTTTTTTTTTTGAGATAAGATCTCATTATGTAGCCCTGGCTACCCTGGAACTATTGATTTAGATCAGGCTGTCCTTAAACTAAAAAAATCTAACTGCCTCTGCCTCCTGAGTGCTGAGATTAAAGGTGTGTACTACCATGCTCAGCTAAAAAATATTTTTAACTCACAACTATTTTTTTAGATTTTTAATAAAAAATATTATTTGTGTGTACGTGTATGTGTGCCACATGTGTGCAGGTGCCCCCAGAGACCAGAAGAGAGTTTTGGATTCCCTAGAGCTGGGGTTACAGGCAGTTGTCGGCCACCTGATATGGATGCTAGGAAGAGTAGCAAGCATTCTTCACCGCTCAGCCACCTCTCCAACTCAAGTCAAAATTTTAAATGTGTTTTAAAAGGTATTTAAAGGGCCACCAGATGGCTCAGTGGATAAAGGTGCTTGCTGGCAAGCCTGATGACTTGTCAGTCCCTAGGACCCATGTGATGGAAGGAGAAAATGGATTCCTACACATTGTCCTTTGACCTCACACTCATGCCATGCCATATGTGTACATGTGCTTGCAGAAATGTGTGTGTGCACGCACGCGCGCGCACACACACTCACACAAATGCAATAAAAATCTATGAAAAAATAAAAAAGGTATTAAAAAAAATGGAGCCAGGCACAGTGGCCCATTTCTGAGATCCCAGCAACAGGGAGGCAGAACAGGAGGTCGGCCTTGACCGCATTGCAAGGGATGCCTGTCTGCAGCATGAGGGAGTCTCAAAGATTTAACAACAAAGTAACAAAAAACGTGTAGGAGCCTGTGTAAACCTCCTGAGAGGGAGAGAGAAGAACCCAGTCAGGGTCACTTGTTGATGCTCTGGTGTCAGATCCTCAAGTTTCCTGTGCTCTTCACAGGAAGGGAGCGGTTGCTCTCTCTAAAGTATTCCTCAGATGAAAAGAAAGCGACTTCTTCATGGGCTGTGTGCAGACACCACACTTGCTCCTCGTGGTTCCAGTTCTGTTTTGCTTTTGACATCTTTGGGGACCAGAAACCTGGGCCCACGTCCTCTAGAACATTTTACAAATGACTAGATTGCCCACAGCCATTTGTACTCTTATCTGTTCCATTTTTTCACTCAACTAAAAAGCCAGAGTGACTTTCCACGGGAAGCCTTCCACTGTGTCACTTAGCAGGCGGTCGAACAGGGGGTTAGGGTCATGTCAGGAGTACTGCACTGTGTTCTTCTCAGTCTGGAACCCAAGGGGGCGGTCTCTCCTTGGATCCCAAGGAGCCCCATCAATACCATTGGAAACTTACTCACCTCCCTGCTTCGTGCCAGACTTTAGTTTGCATGGGAACAACCGGTGACCGTCAGGTAGGAGCCCTGCCTAAGTCTCTACTTAGAAATCTGCATGGTTCCAGTCCCCAGGGATGTTCTGGCTGCTGTGCTGGGGCCCACACGTGGTACATACTTAGGTGGAGACAATCTTGTCCTGGTCATAACAACTCAGGACCTTGGTGGCAGAAGCTGCCTGTGACGTCTGTCAGAAGCGTCTGGCACTGGGGAGGCGTGGTGGCCTCGGTAGAGTGATCACCGACCTCTGAGTGGAGCTTAGGCTTTGAGACAGCAGCAGACACCCAGGATTCCTGCTTCGCTGTTTTCCTTTTGTTCCCAAATCATGGAAGGGTTCTGTTCTTAACTGTTTGCACAACACAGTTAGTTCTGTGTCTTTGAGTGGATTCACCTGTCTCCCAGAGGTTAGCTGAATCTTTAATAATCAGGCAGTTAGTAACGGAATCATAAAGTGGAGGAGTTGTTTTTTAATTTAGAAAAGGCATTACCCAATCTGAAGAACAGGATTCCACTGAAAGTCCCTTTGTCTTCCAGGTCCACGTGCTCTCTGCCTATTGCAGAAGTCCGCTTGTGTGTTTGTTTATAATCTTTGTGTTCCCAGCTGGTGACCATTAGATCACGAGATACTATAATATTGGCAATTGTCAAATATTGACAGTTTTGAATGATTTATACTAACGTACGGTTTTGAGGTTTGTGGGTCACTTAATCTGGGTCGGTACCTTTGGGCTTTGTACACAAATGCCTTTGACATCTGAGACTAGCCTTATTTTGTTGCCTGCATCTCATCTGTGTGTCTTCTGCATCAGACGCTCAGGGCATAGAAGGAAATGTCACACATGAACAAAGGGGAGACTTGGAGACCTCTTCCAGAACAGGTCGAAGTCTCTTCTATATAGTTTGGGGATGATGTTGTTGATGACTTTTCCCCTAGTTAATATTTTCTTCCTGCTGAAGTTCTGCTTGGGTCAGGCTTGGAGATACCACCCTTCGTCTTGGGCTCAGGCGTAGCTCTGTGAAGGGGTTGTGACTAAAACCAAGGGGAGGCATTTGACCTGCCATTCCCCTGCCCACCTCCCACTCTCTGAAATCTGCAGCTCAGCATGTTGGGGATGTTTACACCCTCGCCTGGGGGACTGGTATCCACGTGCTGGTAGATCTCATTAGTGACTGGAAATATCTGGATCTGGGGCCTTTCTTAGCACCTTTGGAGTTGAGCTTTGGACCTTTCCAGAAGTTGTGGCTCAGAATCGCGCTCCCTGCTCCGCACGGTACCTCTTCCATCACACCACAGGCAGACACTTCAGTGTTTACCACAGCAGCAATTTCCGAGCTGTTTCCTTTTTGTTCCTTGGGTCTCACTTTCAGTCTGAGCTGAGTATTTGGCCTCAAGGAAGGCCTGCCCGATTATGTGCACGATCATGTGCACTTGGGGATTTGAGGATGAAAAAAAAAAAAAAAAATCAAGAGCCTGTAAGGAAGGGCTGTGTGCTAAATGTGTTCCAGATGGTGATGGAAAATGGGAGATAAGATGCCCATCTGGCCCAGTAGGACATGATGTGTTCATCTTGCACCTTGGGAGATGTTATCGCCCTCTTGTGACAGCCCACGTCACTCTGGTCTTTGTCCTCGGACAGGGGCTTAATTTGGCAGCCCCAGCTGATTTTTGAAATGAAATTTACTATCAGTTCAGTGGGAACTCTGCCAAGAAGGACTCAAAGGCCCTGAACAGGGAATCAAAGGATAGCTGTTGGGGACAGCCTCTCTCCCTAGCTGGGCTGTCTGGCTCTGGGACTGCCTGCCGATCACCACGCTGGGTTCTCTGTTGTGAGTGGGTGAACACTGCTGCTGAATCGCTGAAGGAATCAAGTGCTTCATGGGACTTTGGCAAAGTACCAGTTCAGGGACAGCAAACTACCCCGTAGGCAGTGAGTTCTAGGCAGTCAGAAGATCTTGCCCAACTGGGTTAAACAGCACCCTGATGGATAAAATCCTGTCTGCCTACTAAATCATGGTGGTTTAGGTCTTCTCTAGTTGGCAGCTCATTCCGAAAAAAGAGTTGAAATTAAAGTAGCGTTTCTCTATGTCTTCCAAAATTATGAACACCTTGCGTGAATTTGAATATGGCTTCTTTGTTACTCTACTATGGTTTGGAAAACACTAATGAACCCCTTACATAGGAAGAAAGGATCGTGGATATTTACAACCAGAAGGGACTTTGCATGCCTCCCCCTACCCACCCGTTTTCAGACGACAGTGTGACTACTCCGGAGGTGATTTGAGAGGTGGAAAGACACAGTTTATTTTGAAGCGCTCTGCCCTTCTTGTCCTGGACTTGGCAGGCACCCCAGGGGACCCCACACAGGCTGGGAGTGGTCCTGGGCGGTGACTCTCAGCTATGAAGTCCTGCCTTCCTGAGAATAATGTCTTTAAGATGGTCACTGCTGGTCATGTGGGACTAACAGAGACAGGAGCTGGCCAAGGCTGTTGGCCAGGAACTCCTACCGCCTTCCTGTCCCTGCTACAGCAGCCAAAGTGCTCTGCAGGAAGCAGGGAGGGGGAGCAGGGAATGTACTTAAGGTCCTTTTCAGATCTAGGCCCAGGGAAGGCTCTCTAGGTGTGCCTCAGGAGCTGTCACTCAGGGCCACACTCAGAAGGCCCTGTGCCTGGCTGCTTCTCAAATCCCCGATGCTCGTTAGAACATGGTGGGCTGTTCATGCTGCCTTGGTTGCATTCATTTTGCCTGCGAATTCCATGGCCTGGTCTGCCTTGGCACTTAGGTTCTGGTATTCCCAGGACATAGAACACTCACTCTACTTTCAGTGGCCCAAGAGGTTGGGGAGCCAGGTGAGGGAGGAGAGGACCTGCTGCTCGTGGAATGTTCTTGAGTGCGCCCCACCGGTGGTGGCAGAGACGAATACCTCCTCTGGGTTCCTGATCTAGCAGGAGAATGTGCTTTCAGGAAACTACCAGATGCTCAGAAGGCCTGGTGGCCACTGTCTCCTCCTCAAGCGAGGACTTCATTGCTTAGTGACTATGTGAAGGGCCTTCTAGAAGGAGGGCTTGTCCAAGCAAAGGCACTGCTTGGGGGACTCAAGGGACTTATCTGCTACCTGGACCAGGGAGCTGTGGAGATGGGCCTGGAGGTGGTTTAGAACCACATGGGCGAGGAATTGGAGAGGGTTTTTACGTCAGGTGAGATCTGACCAGAACGTGCGTTGGTTGGGCCACTCGGTCGCTGTGGGAACATGACCCTAAGGCGACAAACCCAGAGGCACACACCCTTGGATACCCCAGGAGTTCTGCTCTGAGAGGAGGAAGGTCTGGGCCGCAAAGGTGGCCGGACAGAGAGGACTGCTTCCGGAAGAAGGAGGTGACTCAGTGGGAAGAGGTGATGAGGGGTCCTGAGCTTCTGAGAACAGGAAAAACCCCATAGTCCTGACTTCCGGTTGCCAGTGTCCAGCCCGAGGGAGAGTTTGGAAGAGGACGCAGAGAGAAGCTCGGGGCTCCGCTGGGGTTAGCCGGGCTCGTAGTGCCCGTGTGTGGTAGTGAGTCACTCGGTTTCCCTGATGGGGCCTGACTATCTCAGGCACTGGCTAGGCCAAGAACTAGCTACGGTGGGAGGGAGGCCCCGTTCTTAATTGAGCTGTTGAGTCATTTGTTTGGTGCCTTTAGCTAATGGGAACTGGCCAGCCAGGAAGGGTGTGGCTGTGGAGGAGGGGACCAGTGGAGGGAAGACAGGAGAGCTGCCTGGTGGCCCTTTGGGAACATGGCTGGCTTAATGACGAGCGGGCTGGACAGGCTACTGAGCAGAGGGAAGCTTGGTGCTGGGTGACCCTGGAAAATGCTCCATGACATTCTAGGGAGGGACAGTTTTAGCTATAATCTAAGGGCATCCTTATTAGATCCTCAGCTGTGAGTTGTCCTGGGACCACAGATCTGAGGCCATCTTCCCTACCCTTCTGATGACTTCCCACACAGTCCAACAGAGAGTACCCTTAAAGTAACAGAATTGTGAGCAACACGCCCTTCCTCAGTGTGCCTTTAATTAAATTAACTCTTCCTAGGATGCGTGAAGTGCAGGGGGCTCAGCCAGCAGTCTCTCGAGAAAGCTGAAATGTAGACTAGCAGTTTGCTGCTTTTTTTCCCTTTGAGACAGAGTCTTTCTATGTAGCTCTGGCTGTCCTAGAACTCCGTATGTAGACCAGCCTGGCCTCAGACTCACAGAGGCCCGCCTGCCTTTCCCGAGTGCCGACGTTAAAGGTATGCGCCGCCATGCCCAACGGTAGTTGGTTTTTTGCTGATTGTAAGCGTGGGTAAAGGTTGTCCAGAGTGACTTTCTGAAGGAGATTAAACAGCCCTCAGCGGTTTGCTTTGCTCATTTGTACTCATTCTTTTCTGTTTTGTTTTGAGACAAGGTCGTAATGTAGCCTAGGTTGGCTTTGACCTCATGATTCTTTTTTTTCTTTTTCTTTCTTTCTTTTTTTTCTTTGATGTTTAGTTATCACTCGTTTTTTTTTTTAATTAAGAAAATGTTCTTATTCATTTTACATACCAATCAAAGATCCCCCTCCCAACCCACCCCGCATTCCCTCCTACAAGATGGTAAGGCTTCCCATGGGGAGGTACATTTAGTAGAGGCAGGTCCAAGCCCCGCCCCCTGCCTCAAGACTGTGTGGACCTCATGATCCTTAGACCTCAGCTTCCCAAGTGCTGGGATTACAGGCTACGTGTACCCCCATGCCTGGCTTACCTCTCATCTGGCCGACAGCGATCATAACTTTCTAGACCCTTGTTTTTTCTCCCCACTCCTGTGGGACCCTTGAGGACACGGCAATGTGGCTTCCAGCTCAGGCTGAACTGAACTCTGTCCTAGCCAGTGGACATTGTGGGTGGCTTGGCTGGAGGGTGGGTCACTGTGGAGCATAGGGCAGATGTGGGTGTATTAATGTGGAAATACAGCTCTTGGGGCTGAAGAGATGGGTGGATCAGCAGGTAAAGGCACTCGCTGTCGAGCCTGGCAATCTGAGTTAGTTTTCCACTGATAGCCACATGTATGCTGGGGCAAATGCACACATCCTCGCATGTGCACATGCATGTATACACACACACACACACACACACACACACACCAAGACAAAACACCACAGCTCTCACATCAAAGAGAACAGTTTATTTAGGTTACCCCAAATTCCGTGTTTCAACATAGATGTAGTCTCATGATGTTTCTATAGTAACAGAACAAAGAGAGTCATAAATCAAGACTTCTTTTAATACATTGGTGAAAACATCAGATAGGTAGTTTCCCCAGCAAAGCAGGGAAATCCGTTATAGGCCTCGGATGCCATCTTAGCTTCTGGATTGGTGGAAGGAAGCTAGGAGTCTGTTTGTACATTCCCACGAGATTTCTTTACCTTACAGCCTTAAGGATGTCAGGTCACACACAGAGGTGGGTAGTAAATGTCTATTTAGGAGGCTAAGATAGCACCAGATAATTTGGTTCTGGACCTGAAATATTCTACCTCTCCATAGTTATTAAAGTTCTCATCAGTGGCCTGTACATTGGGGGGGGCTTTTTGCTGGGAACTTCAGTTAACACAGCTGTCTTTCCTCCTGGTACTCATGGCCCATCTCCCTAGGGTAGAGAGACGGGACACGTGCAACCACAGTAAGGTGTGGAGGTGCTTACATGACCTGTTAGGAAGTGGGCTAGTACTGGAGCGTGAGGTGTTGTGGCCTACCAAGGAAGGAGCTGCCTGCCCAGGGGGCAGGGAACAAAAGAGGGTAGGCAGAGCCATGAAGGGAAGGAGCAAAGCTGGGGTTGCTTCTGTGGAGCCTGCTAAATCTCCACAGAGCTTTAAGTGGGAGTGAGAATTCCCTTACCTGGGCCACCTAATGTAGTGGCTGCTCTCTTCCAGGGCCGGGTCTGATCTGGAGGCAGAGCCTGTGAGGCTGGCACTGAGCAGGGCGTGGTGACTCAGAAACCCACGTTCCTGTGGCTGTTTGCCCCCCAAAGAAGGAGTCCTGTACCACCACAGACTGCAAACCCTCAAACCCCAGCTGCCACTGCAGGCTGGGTCTTCAGCTCAGGTCTGAGTCACTAACTCCAGCCTGGCTCTGAGAGGGCCTCAGCCGACCAGCTCCCCACCGACAGCGGCGTGGCTCGCTGCAGAGGTTTGAGGGTCCCCTGAGTTGAAAACTGGTCCCAGCCTGTAGATGCCATGCCTTTTGCCAAAGGGGATGGATAGTTAGAACCTCTCAGACTCCAAGCTTGTGCCTTTTGGCTTTGGTCTTGTGTTTCCAAGTGCATCCTGTGAAGCCCCTGCACACAGGCAGGTTTCCTGGCTGTCCAGGAGGGGGCAGCATCTACCACACTAGGGATACTTGCCTTCATAATCCTGGGCCCTAGACAGGGGTGTCCCTTAGTTCCACACACAGGTTCCTGGGTACGACCCAACAGCTTTTTTTTCACTTACATTTTTCTCTCTCTTGAAATTTTGGGGGCAAACTGTGGAGAATTTACAGAACTGTTTTAGTTTTCAACTCAGAATGTCATTGCATGCACCATACTGTTAGAATACCTCTCTATAAAAATCCTCTTCAAGCAAACACCCAGGGTCCCCAACATTTGAACAGTTAATGAATCCCCCAGTTCCTTTGGAGCCAAATGAGGGGGGACTTGGCACCAGAGACTATGGCCCCCACCTTGTATATGTGGTGGGGGGGGGAGGAGGGAGCCCAGGGAACAGTGTGCTACGTCTTTAAATAGTCTACTCCACAAGTGTGGGTGGGTTGGGTGGGGTAAGCAGGGCCTGATGAATGTGCCATTAATGAGCCGAGTTCCATTTGGAATAATTCTCCCATTGTGTCCCCCCGAGCCTCCCATCTGCTGCCCATGCAAGTCTTGCTCCTCTGGCCTCAGAACATGCGGTCCTGTCTTCCGCCACAGCTATCTGTGGAGTCAGAGCCCCCGCAGCCTCCTCCTGCCAGCACCTGGCCAAGAACATAAGCAGGTAATCTGCAGGGACGCCCCTGCAGCAGCTGCCCAGAGAGAGCTGGGCTGGTGGTCTCCCCCCCTGCCCTGGGGTGAGCTGGGTTT
This sequence comes from Peromyscus eremicus, assembly GCF_949786415.1. Lineage (NCBI taxonomy): Eukaryota > Metazoa > Chordata > Mammalia > Rodentia > Cricetidae > Peromyscus > Peromyscus eremicus. The sequence goes on along the minus strand of NC_081416.1, from coordinate 71,964,083 downwards.
AGAATGGCGTCAGCAAGGCTCTGACACCATGTTTGGAATTACTCAGCTTGAAGCTTGGCTTCCTTTTTTTTTTTTTTTTTTTTTTTGTCTTTTGAGACAGGGTTTCTCTGTGTAGCTTTGCGCCTCTCCTGGAACTCACTTGGTAGCCCAGGCTGGCCTCGAACTCACAGAGATTCGCCTGGCTCTGCCTCCCGAGTGCTGGGATTAAAGGCGTGCGCCGCCACCGCCCAGCGAAGCTTGGCTTCCTGAAGCAGCCAGTTCTTCTGTAGCCGGGGACACAGCATGTAAGGCCAGGACTCCCGAGAGGCAGACCCGATAGATAGCCTGTGAGTGAGGAGGTCCCCTCGGCAGGTTTCCACTTACAGGAGACTGTGGGAAACACAAAACTACGAGGAGTGGAAAGTATGGTGGCCAGGGTGGGAGCTGGAAGAGCTTGACTATAAGATCGAAGTCTGTCCTGTGTCTTGATTCCGGTGGCGGTCATATGACTGTGTCAAGTTTATCCTGGGTGACCGCTCTCTGATGCGGACAGTCTGAGGGATGCAGAGCTTGCCTTCCGCTTCCTGGGTCCAGTAGATGTGAGAGCTGCCTGCGCGTTCCACATACGAGGCTCCCAAGCCTCTCACCAAGTCACACCAAGGTGACTGTGCGGGGCCTCGGAGGGATTATTTTCTGGAAGCTCCATTCCAGCACTTTCTAAGTCTTCATCTGTGCATCTCAGCGCCAGAAGCATGGACTTGAGCTGCTCTGGCCAGGCACCATGCCAGAGACAGGACACAGGCCGAGGAGACACAGGCTGCCTGGCCCTTGTGGAGCCTGGATGCCTCTGGAGACTAGAGTGAGCCGTTAGATTAAGATGCCCTCCCAGGACATGGAGGCTCCCCAAGTTTCATTCTGTGTGGGCTGAGGACACTGGAGAAGGACTAGATATCGCCTGGGGGCGGAGAAGGCAGGACAAGGGAGCCAACTGAAGGATCTGTAGGGTTGGAGCCTGCAAGCCTCTGTGTGTGTCTGAGTGTGTGTGTGTGTGTGTGTGTGTGTGTGTGTGCGCGCGCGCGCGCGCATGCATTGTGGCTCAGCAGGCAGGGCCAGGTGGTGACCCCCACAGGCCATAACTGGGGTCTTTCTCTCTGTTTCCTTTGGTAATGAGAGTTTTATTTGATTTTTAGTACAGTCTTGATTTACAGAAAAATCTAGAAGATAAAAAGAGACATTTCTTCTGGTTCCATGGTTCCCTCTGCTGACATCCTGACAGCCGTGTGTGCTCACATGGCACCTCACTGACTCGGTACTGATACATTCTTGTTAGCTGACCCGGTATTGATACATTCTTGTTAACTGAGGACTTTGTTTTTCAGAGTTCTGTAGTTTTTCTTTAACACTTTTTCTTGGTCCCAGATATCACTCAGGACAAGGTTGCCTTCAGCCTCCCGGGGCGCCCCTTAGCTGGGGGAGTTTTCACGCCTGTCTTATTTGGTAACCTTGAGAGTCTGAGTAGTTCTGGTCAGAGTGCCCTCGGCTGGAACTGGGTTGATACTTTTCTTATGCTTAGACTATAGCCATGAGGAAGAAGATGGAGTTGAAGTATCATTTTCCTTCTCTCCTTTTTTTACACTAAGGCTGGAGAGATAGCCGAGCAGTGAAGAGCACTGGTTGCTTCTGCAGAGTCCTCCTGTTTGGTTCCCTGCATCCACATAGTGGCCCACAACTGTCTGCAACTCCAGGTCCAAGACACCCCCTGCCCTCTTCTGGCCTCTATTGGCATTGCATGCACAGGGTTCATTTACGAGCCGGCAGAAACACAAACACAGAATAAAAATAAATAAACCTTTTGTTTTTATTTTTATAAAGTAAAACTGTGCCACAGTGTTGACTTGAAAGTCAGAGGGCACCTTTGTGACACTAGTTTTGAACTCTTTCCACCTTGGCGTGGGTTCCAGGGATTAAAGACAGCCACTGGGCTTATGCAGTAGGCACACTTGCCTGTCCAGCCAACGCTCTGGCCTAAAGGAATCATTTTTATGAAACGGAGGGTCCCAGTGTCGGTATAGCTGATGACTGTTGATGTTCACTTGGCTCCTTGGGTGAATGGCTTGCCCCACCTCTCCTGTCGCTTCTGGGCAGAAGTCACTGTGTGCAGCACCCCCCCCACCCCCACCCCCACCCCCCCACCCCCACCCCCACCCCCGCTGCAGTGGAGGGAGCCATTCTCCCTTCTGTTGAGAGGGGGAGGGTGCATAAGTTATTTATAATCCTTTTGTACTCGAGGTTAGTCTCTTCTCCCCCATTTCCTAATGTATTCAATTACTTATTTATGTAGTGTGGACTCCTGGGTATTTATTTTATACATGGGGCTCTAACCCAAGGCCGCGATGTTTTGTGGCACACACTGGGCTTCCTTGCTTTTCTTTTAAGTGTGTCCAGAGGCCCCTGGGCAGGACAGTGATGTGATCATATTTGCATTTTTAAAAGGCCTTGGTAGCTGCCTGTCAGGGCAGCAGACATTTGAGGATTGATGGCTGATGTGCCTCGAGGCTTCGTACCCTGGCTCAGCTGCATAAGACACGGGCCGGCTGTGCTTCCTGTGTAAGTGTGCCCTCCACCTCTCCTGGCTCCGTGTTGTCAGTCACAAGGCCAGGGCCTGCATTCAGGGCTCCGCGCAGATTGTGTCTTTCCCCATCGGATGGGTTTGGGGATGGATCAACTGTGGTTTCAACAATACACAAATTAGCACTTCGTCTCCCTGAAATGGAAGTGTTGATTCACCAGCCTGGTCAGAGTCTGAGGTTCCCTTGGCCACAGGGTGGGGGCTGTATCGCTGCTCTGTTCCCATTTTATATGTAGCTGCTTCTGCTGGAGCCAGCTGCCTCCTGTGATTTCATGATCCACAGGCAGCCACAGGCCCCACATCTGTGGCTTTGTTCTCCATGTCAGGGCCTGGAGGGGGAAAGCGGGCGGTGGGACCTGGTGTCCTGGAAAAAGGTCCATCTCCTTAGCTCTGTGGACACACTCTGTTCTTGCAAGCCTGCCGGGCACCTTCCGCAGCCTCCTGCTTCTGGGGCAGGCTGTCACAGTCCCACACTCCAGGCTAAATGGCTTTTCCACAGGAGCTTACCCACACTCCCTTGTGCCCACTGGTAATCATTTGGCCGCATGCTTGTGGAGAACAGATGCGCCTTGAAGAGAGAGGAAGGGGAAACCATTTAGAGAAGACTTGGCGTTCTGCTGAGCAAACCCTCCTAAAGACACAGGCTTCTCCTGGGAGAGAGACAGGTAACTGCTCCGTCACACTTCTGGCCACTCTCCTGTCTCCTCCAGCGTGGCCCACTTGAGGCCTTTCCCTGACCTTCCAGTGCTGTTGGGAGAGCTACGAGAGGCTGAGGCTAGCCAGGGAGCCTGATGGTCAGAATCTTCAGGAATGCAAGTTGGAAGCCTGAGCCAGCCTTGCAGAATTTGAGGCCAGGAGCTTGGTGTGCTGGCACATAGGCCCAACTGAACATCAGCCCTGACCTCAGACCTGACCTCCCACTGTCTCTTCTTGGGACAGCTATCTCTTAAGAATTGGTGTCTTGCCGGGCGGTGGTGGCGCACGCCTTTAATCCCAGCACTCGGGAGGCAGAGCCAGGCGGATCTCTGTGAGTTCGAGGCCAGCCTGGACTACCAAGTGAGTCCCAGGAAAGGCGCAAAGCTACACAGAGAAACCCTGTCTCGAAAAACCAAAAAAAAAAAAAAAAAAAGAATTGGTGTCTTGGAAACCTAAGCGTAGGGCTGCCTACCTGAACGGGCCCAGAGATACCAGTCTGGGTAGGCAGCTTAGCCCTCTCAGGGACGAAGCTGGTTCCTCGGCGTCACTGTAGGAGGGCCAGAGAGCAACATGTATGGGCAACACTGCCCTGAACCACAGCCTCCGGGCTTGCCAAGCTTTCTGATCAACTGTTCCCACATGGCCCAAATAGCTTCCATCCCTCTACCAAAGCTCCTCCAAGACCCAAGAGCGTTTCCTGGGCAAGAGGAGAGCAGGGGTTTCTTCGCTTCTCTCCTGAGCTGGGACTGGAGCTCCTTGGGAACTGCTCGGTGCAGCTTCACACTCAGCCTCTTTGCCAGCAACCCACCCACCTCAGCAACTGCATCTTGTAGGTAGAGTCCTGATTGGGTTTTGTTGTTGTTGGTTGTTATAATGAAATGCACAAGGCAGGGTAACTTTATAAAGAGAGAAGCGTATTTAATTAACCATGTTGGAGGTTGAATGGCCGCATAATGATGCAAGGGTTCTGGAAAGGCAGATCTCCCAGCCCCTTGCTGTTTCACCACAGAGCGTCACATGCAAGAAGCATGGAACCCGTTTGTCTGTCTGTCTAGTCTCTCCTATAAAACTACCGAGACTTATTCAGAGGCCTCGCCACACTATTATCTGAACCCAAGTACCTCCCAAAGGCCCCGCCCCTAATTCAGTTTCCACTTTCTTCACGCCATTAACTCACGGCTTTGAGGATTGAACTCCTGTGTGGATTTGTGGGGACGGACCATACACAAACCATAGCACAGCCGCACAATGCTCTCATGCCAGGGGAAGGGCTGGATTGTTGGGGATGAGGGTCTCTGTAGACTAGACCCTCTGCCCACCAGACTGGGGTCTACTCTAGTGTTCCGTAAGCAGGGCTCCAGCCATTGCCCTGTACTGAGACTCTCTGTTCCATGGTATCCTGGGCACGAACATACAGCATAGTTATTTTCCTCCCACTGATAGAAGCAATCCACCTAGGCTCTGTGGTATTTGGTAAGTAGGTCTGTCTTGAATTGGTTTCACTGGTTTTATCTGGAGGCTCTGGGCAAAGGGAAGCCTTGCTTCATTCTCTAGAAGGGGTCTAGAAAATAGCCTCCTCTCTCTGGGTGGAAACAGTTGTGGGGGAGAATGGCCTCAGGACCCCTCCCCTGCCTCTGTTCCCTTCTTTCTGGAGGAGACAAGAATTCGGACTGGAATCCCTGGGACCACAGGACCCCCTGGTCCTGATGCAGGGAGCATGGCTGGAGAAATCTGTTGAGCTTTTACCCTGTGCTCCTCTGGGCTGGATGCTGAGGTTCTGGAGTAACCTGGGGGGAAGTAACCTGGAGAACCTGGAGAACCTAGAGTAAGCAGAGGGAAGCCACCCCTCTGCAGCCTCAGTAACAAGATGATGTGACAGGGGGACTCAGGAAGGAACCTGGAAATTTCCAGGGGATGGTGTGGGACCTCTTCTGGTCTTGAATGGGGGCAGCTGAGGTTAGGAGTCCATCTTCCACCCCAGCATAGCTACCCAGCTATCACCCCTGGCCTGTGTGATGTGTGTTGGGAGGTGCTTTTCTTCCAAGTCCGGTGTGTGCCCCCAAACCCAAGTGGGAGGTATGGAAAAGAGGATCACCAGAAGAGGTCTTGTCAGAACCCAAAGGGGGTGAAGAAATAAACCCCTAAACCAAGGGCAGGGCCTGGACAGAGGCAGGGAGCTGGGAACACATGGTGTTCTCGCTGGGTGTGCTTGACTCAGGCCCCACCAGGCTAAGTGCTCTGCTGTTTGCTGGCAAGTTGGTTTTTATAACATCTTGCTTGTGAGATGAAGCAGTCAGGAGCAGGAAGTAATGAGTGGTTGTGTCTAAGTGGGGTCCTGTGTTGCTTTTGGGGCCTTCTGGCTTTAGTTGCCTTTTTTTTTTTTAATCCATTCTATTCTCTATATATCCATCCATGTTTCTATCCATCTACTGCTTCATTCTTCTATCCTACTGACTCATCTGCCCACTCCACCACCCATCCACCCACTCATGTATCCATCCATCAGTCCATCTACCCACACATCCATCTATTATTCATCCACTCATCCACCCACCCACAGATCAACCTGTCCACTGATTGAGCAGCTGTGTCCTACATAAATCTGTCCCACACTCTGGTGTCAAACTTGGAGGTCACAACTTGTGCCTCAAGCCGGGCCCAGCTGCCTGCCCTCAATAAGCTCAGTAAAAGAGACAATTAGGCCCTGGAGAGATGGCTCAGAGGTTAAGAGCACTGACTGCTCTTCCAGAGGTCCTGAGTTCAGTTCCCAGCAACCACATGGTGGCCCACAACCATCTGTAATGAGATCTGGTGCCGTCTTCTGGCATGCAGGCAAACAAGCAGGCAGAACACTGTATACATAGTAAATAAATAAATCTTTAAAAAAAGAGAGAGAGAGAGAGAGACAGACAGACAGACAAGTTAAAAGTAGAAAGAAAAAAAAAAGATTTATTCAATGTGATCACATTGGGAAGAGAGACAAGAGACCAGTGAGCCTTTCTACCCTGTCCCAAGTCTGTCGTTGGGGTCCTGATGTGAGATTAAAGTTTAAATAGAAGGTCAAGGACATGTACATCTAAGCGGTCCCAGACAAGGTGTGGTCCCGCCCACCACTGACCCGTCACTGTCTGGGCTTCAGTCTCATCCTGTGTGACGGTGTGATGAGTTGATAGAACTGTGTAAAATCTCTTTCTGGGAGGCAAGTTCTCCCTCCTCTGGCAACCTTTCCTTCTCTCAGCATGAGATTCCTGGGGGAAAGTTCCGATTCTTTGGGGTCCTTTTGTTTCTGTTGTCTGATAGATGGACAGATATGTCTCTTTAGAATGTCTTCGTTTCTGCCGGGCCAGTTACAAGTCTGCAATGCGGTAGAGGGACGGCGTATAAAGCTAGAGAGGCATGGCCCTTGGCCTGTTTCTGATCTATGTAACACTGGACAGGTCACCTGACCACTCAGCCTTAGTTTGCCTGTCTTTGCCAGGAGGACGGTAGTAACCACCTTGTGGAGGTTAATGTGATAAACAAACATATACGAACCAAATAGCTCAGAGAGAGTTGCAGTGGGAATAGGTTCTTGGTGAGGGCAAAGAGTGGGAAAAGGGCAACTCAGGTGCCAGCACTGGGGGTGTGGAGCAGCCCACAGACCCAGGCAGCAGATCAGGAAGATGCCAGAGACACTTGCGTGAGGGTGCCTAGGCCACGGGCATAGTTGTGGGTCAGTTCCAGAATGGCAGGGGGCTTGCAGCTGGGCCTTGGGGTCTCTGGGACGGGACCCAAGGTGCTGAGAAAGGAAACCCATCTATTTTCTTCAAGCAAAGGAGAGTTGGGAGTGAAAGGATGAATGGCGCTGGAGGGTCGGCAGGCGTGGCGGAAAAGTTACGAGCCATGGCTACGACGACCAGAGTTAGAAAGAGCTTTATTAGAAAGAAACCAGGCCTGGGGAGACAGAAAGATGGCGGGAGCGGAGCACAGAGGAAACAGAGAGAGGAGTGCAGAGAGAGAGAGAGAGAGAGAGAGAGAGAGAGAGAGAGAGAGCGCGAGCATGGGGGCCGTGGGGGGCTTTTTAAGGCAGGGACGCAGTCGCCTTCATCCCCTTGATGACGTAAGATGTTAGGCCCGGAAGAGTGAGAGCAGGATCCTAACAGGGATGGAATTTAATTTGGGGTGATTTCTCATAGGAGGAGAGGGCAGATAGAAAGGAGAGGCCAAAGGTCTGAGGATCATGTGGCTGTCCTTGTGGTCCAGGCAGGAGACAGTGGCAACCTGAACTACCGTGGTAACCGTGTGCTAGAGAGAGTCTGAGTTTGCCTTGTGGCTTGTTTCCTCATTCACTCTTGTGTCTATGGAGTGTCTCCTCTGGCCAAGCCTGAATCCAGATGCTGGTGAAGTAGTGCCCACCGTGCTGATGACTCTGGAAGCCATTAGTTAGCCTGGTCATGTCTATGCCCTGGGGTCTCTATAAGGCCAGCAAGATAGGGCAAGACTCAGGTCAGCCTGAGGTCACAGGACAATTGTCCTCATGTATACAAATCAGTCAGTCCCTCAAGAGCTAAATATTCGAGAAAGCAAAAGTGCCTGCATCTCCAGACAGCTGTGTGCTGGTGCAGCTAGCCCTGAGGACATGGGGGATGGAGAATTCCAGATTGAGCTTCTGGGATCTTTGTGGAAAGAAGGCGATATTTTTAGGGCTTGGTAACACACACACACACACACATACACACCACACACGCTGACACACTCATTCACCCACTCTGCCCACAGACGTGCTCTCAGTAGATTCTCATGGCTACTATTTCTGGCCCAGTGTTCTGGATTTCTGCTTCTTCAAGGAGCCTTGAGTCAGCAGTTCTGAGCTGCAGTTCTGAGCCGCTTTGCCTGGCTTCTACTGCACTGCTCACAAGGGGGGAGCAGGGGTGGGGGTGGGGCGGGGGGAACAGTGTGCCAGGCTGTGTCGATGGCTGGTGAGGCTTGAAAAGGAATCGACCCCAGAGTGAACAGGCTGCCACCTCTTTGCTCTCATTGGAGTCAGCTTGAGGCTTGTGGATTTGCTATTTGACGTGCTCATCAGGGAGGCCTTTCTATCCTGAGCGGCTTCCCCACAGCCCCAAAGAATTCGCTATCCTGGAGATGGCAGGTGACCATGCTGAGCCTGTTTTTCCAGTCTGACTGAGGAAACCAGCCTGGATTCCACTCTGGCAGTATCCACACTCATCTCTGTTTACACCCTAATGTTCTCCTTAAAAGGCCTTTTATTCCCTGTACAAAGTAGCCTCGGAGAGCAGGAGACCTAGGTGCCAGGGGAACTCAGAGGACCCACACAGTCCAAGCAGACATGTTAAAACTCTCTCAGGAGCCCAGACCTTCTTAGCGTGCCTATGAAATGTTCCTTTCTTTCTATAAAAGGCTACCGAGGAGAAAGATGGCCAGCCCTGGTTGTGGTTTTGGTCCTAGGCAGAAGCAATCACCTGGCCCAGGTGAGTCCATAGCATAGAAAGCAACTTGATTTTATTTCTAATTAGGAACCTGGACTTTGGAGGGTGGGGCTTTCCTGAGCCAAAGGCCTGTCTTGGGTCCCCATGTTCATTTTTGTTTATGATCAGATCTATGAAGTGAGTTCTAAGAAGGGTGTCTGGCCAAGCCTGAAGAGAAGCTATTTAAAACAAAGCACCTGAAAGAATCCAGGTTTTCCCCTCAGTAGTTGGGGAAAATGTTTGAGACTTTACTTTGAAAAAGGAAGTGAAATGTAGTGACTCGGTTTAACAAACTGTAGGGCAGGGGTTCTCGACCTTCCAACGCTGAGACCCTTTCACACAGTTCCTCATGGTGTGGTGACTCCCAACCAGATAATTATTTTGTTGCTACTTCATAACTGCAATTTTGCTACTGTTATGAATCGGAATGTGAACACCTGATGTGCAGGGTATGTGATATGGGACCCCTAGGGGGGTGGTGACCCCCAGGTTGAGAACCGCTGCTGTAGATTTTGATGGAGCCCGTCTGCTAGTGAGTACAGCGGATGAGGAATTCGGACCACATTTCTCTGCTGGTTTCAGAGCTGCGTATCCCTTACTTTATCCTGACTTTTGCTGCGCGTGTAGGTCCTTGTCCATAAACGGTTTCCCGGAAGTCTCTTGGTTCCTCCGTGCTTCTGTCTTCCATCTGAAGTCAGGTCATCGCCCTAGGCAGGTTCCCCTCTTCACACTCAGACCTGCTTGTGCAAATTGCTGTCTCAAAGGACACTGGTACACTCTGAATCTTTTGCCAGGATTTCTCTCATGTTCTTCACGACATCGTGTCTCTTGTGCCGGGCTGTGGCTCTGCCTTGTGGTCAGTGGCATTGAACAGCATCTCCCTGACAGTCAGCAAGAGGCTAACTGGAAAGACAGTGATTGAGAAGTGACCATGTTTATTAGGGGCTTTGAAGACAAAAAGGTGGTCCTGGTGGTGCCCTTTGCTTCTCTGTATGTAACCTTGTTGCTGTGGAGACATGATGGAGCGACTGGTCAAACATCACACCTTGTTGCCATGGAGACATGGCAGGCGGGGCTCTCGTCAAACATCACATCTTGTTGCTATGGAGACATGGCAGGATGGAGCAACTAGACCTGGGAAACCTAGCGACTCCCTAGGAAACTTCCTAGTTTTCTGATGTTGGTTTCCAGGGGGTAGCTCAGTAGCTCCTGGTGTGCCTGCTGAGTACTGAGTTGGTGGTAGACTATTGTAGAAGTCAGCTTCCTCTGTATCCATTCAGGCCCCCAGCAGAGGACTTAGGAGAGAGTGTGTCAGCAATGTCAATAACAAGAAAAGCTGTTCACCCATGGAATGATTTTTTTTTTGTTGCTATTTAAATGTTTTACTTATTTGTTGCCTGTGTCTGTGTGTGTGGCGTACATGCATGCGTTGTGTACGAGTGTGTTCCTATGTGTGTGGGCACATGTATATGCAGGTGCACACGCACCCAGCCTTGTGGGTGGGTTCGAGGCTGATCCTTAGTTCCTCTCCACCTTATATACTGACACTGAGACTCAACGATCGCAATTTTGGCTGGTCTGTTACATGTTGTAGGTTGGACTAAAAGAAACAGAACCTTGCCTAGTTCTTTAGTTGTATTTACATCCTTAGCATTCTCTCCTGGGCTGTTCTGAGATTTGACCTACTTTCCTTTCCCACATGCTTGGGTAATTAGCGACTCAGGGGTCCACAGCATTGCTGGGTAAGGAATGCTGTTATGGCAGCTGTTGTCTTCCCTGAGACCTGAAACCAGGCAGGACACTTAGGTTTATTTCTTGGAGTGTCAGAGGTACTTCAAACATTCTTAAAAGAAAAAAAAAAATGTTTGAGACAGGGTCTCATGTAGTCCAGGCTGGCCTTGAACTTGAAGTGTGGACAAAGGTAATGTTGAATTCCTGATCCTCACTCCACTACCATACCTGAGTGCTGTAATGATGGGCGCTAGCTAGCTGCCACGCCTGGCTTAACTGTCTTTTTTTTTTTTTTTTTTTTTTTTAACTATTTCAGGTGTGGTGGTGCACACCTTTAATTTTAGCATTTGGGAGGCAGAGACAGGTGGATCTCTGAGTTCGACGCCAACCTGGTCTACAAAGCAAGTTCTAAATCAGCCAGGGCTACAGAGAAACCCTGTCTTGAAAACACACCACACACACACACACATTTATCTATATATATATATATATATATATATATATATATATATATAAATTTATTTATATATATATAGATAAATGTGTGTGTGTGTGTGTGTGTGTGAGTCTGCCTGAGTCTATGTGTACCATATGTGTACAGGAGCCCAAAGAAGCCAGTAGAGAACACCAGAGTTCCTGGACCTGGAGTTACAGTTGGTTGTGAGCTGCCATTGTGGATGCTGGGAACCACACAAGTAGAAGGATCACCAAGTCATCTCTGTAGCCCTTAACGGGTCCCAGGTCCTTGCTCCCCTGTGGAATGTGAAGCCTGGATCCCATGGTTCATCTTGTGATTAAAGAGCTTTGTGAGGCTTGCTGCCAGCTAGTGACATGAGAATAGATGATCTGAGTCACCATGCATAAGCCAGGCCCATAACATTATAGGGGTGTTAATATACAGTCGATTGCTAATTATTTTAGAAACGATGGAGGCATTTCCCGGTTTATCTGGCTCTCTAGACTCTCTTGGGACATCAGTAGGCTAGAGGGCAGTGGAGCCTACCTGTGTGGGCTTGGCCTACCTTCAGGGCCTTGGACTGTGCATGTGTACAAGGCTCAAATACCTGCAGAAGGGCTGTTTGAGGTCGGGTCTTATCAGGGTTGTGCTTGAAAGTGGTGGGCACCATTGATGAGAGGGCATACTCCTGCTGTTCCTCAGAGGGAGGCCAGGGCAGAGACTGGACCAGTGTCAGGGTGGGAAGGATGGGAAGAGGAGCTAGCATGTGAAAGTCAGGAAAGCAGGGTACTAAGAGTCACCTGTGTGGATTTTCTGGATAACTGAAGGTATAAGAAAGGACTAGGAACTCCACTGCAGCCTCAGCTTTGGCCAGAGCCTGGCAAGGGCCTCGGTGCATGTTTGAATAAATGAGGGGACAGGTGATTGGGATACTGTCTGTGGTGTTTTAATACTTCTCTGTAAATCGTGGTGAATTTCCTACCATGCAAATATACACAGATCTGTGATTTGACCTTGTATGATTTGGGGAAGATGAGGGAGGTAGGAAGGGGAACAGGAGCGGAGTATGGAGTCACAGCCATTGAGGGAACTGGACCTGGGTGCCACCTATGTGTCTCCAGGGCCTCTGGATACCAGTGTCCTGTCATCGTAGACTGCTGCTGTTTGGAGTTTCCTTGGTATGAACGCAGGTTTTCTGCTGTTGCTCTCTGTGTCACCTATTCTTGGTCCCATCAGCGCATCTTAAGCAGCGTGTCTTAGCATGGGCTGCTGTAAGAGAAGCAGCATAGACTCAAGGTGGAACAGCTAACATCTTTTTCTCATAGTCCAGGGGGCTGGGCATCCCTCATCAGGGTGTGCACATGAGCAAACCCTCTGAGGCTTTGTCTGGCTGAACAGAGTCATCTTCTTGCAGTATTTTCATGGGAGTGTAAGAGATTACATGACTCTTCTCCTTTCTATAAGGGCACTAATCCCATTATGAGGGGACCCGTAATGATGTTGTCTAACCCTTATCACCTGCCATAGGCCCTTCCTCTGAATTCCAGTACATCAGGGATTAGGGCTTCCACAGGAATTTCAGGAGACACTTGGAGGCCATCGCAATGCCCTTTCCCTCCCCCATTTCTTCAGCTTGGCATTTTCTGTGGGCTAAATTACCAAGGAATCAAGCTTGGTCCAAATTGCGGGCATGGTCAGCATCAGAGATTAAGTGTTGGTCTGTCTGAGTGGCTCTTTAATAGGGGATCATGCAGCAGTAGTTTAGCTGTCATTAACTTTAGAGGTTCCCAGTGCTCTCTATTTCTACCACGGTTTGGGGGTACAGCTTTAATATCAGCGAGGTGATAGTATCCACTATATAATATGTCACTATATTGTAACTGTGTGGTTGTTGGGATTCTGAATAGAAGCACTTGGCTGCAGTGATGCCTTGTTATTGTAATGGTATTCTACTCAGGGAACATGGTCCTTAGAGAGGAGGACCTGGTCCCAAGCGTTTATGGATTTTATTTAGCTTCATTTCTCCAAAGTCCTCCAGAGTATTGTGTTCATTTTCTGTGTCAGCTGGTACCCGAAGGCTGAGTGCTTAGATGTGGGCTCAAGTGCAGATAGCCAATGAGGGGGAAAAAGCAGGATTTGAACTCGGGTGTCATTTCAAAGCCTTCACTTTTGGCAGAAACCCCCTACTTTCTGGAAGCCCTGTGACCCCGAATGCCATGCACAAACCAGGTTCTGGTTGTGTCTTTGTCACACAGCTCTGGGAGCCCGAGCACACCAGTCACAGACAAGGAGTGGCAAAGGGCGGAGTTAATCTATGTGGCTGTGTTGGGAAGAACAGGTAAAGGGTTCAGTGACTCCAAGAATGGGTAGTGGGCAGAAGAGGAGGGCTGGCTTTGCCGCACTGTGAGAGCCTGTGATCCTGGCCAGGCCAAGAGACATTGTTCTCAGTTCTGCTTCTGCCCGAGGGTCTGAAGAAGTTGCTGTTACTGGCATCCCTCGAGGGGGACAGTCTGGTTCCCATGAGGTGATTTCCTCCCCCTTTGAGAGAGCAGTCTGGGTCCCCTGAGGTGGTTCTCTCATTCCTGATGAACCTCACCATCATGGACGATCTCCTCCTTTAGAAGGGGCTGTGTCCTGCAAGCCTCACGAGGGTCTGGTGGCCCTTTGTCATAAAGATGTTTACCACTTGGTCTGGAATCCAAGGCCACCGTGGAAGAGTGGTTCTAGAAGCAGAAAGTTAAAGAGGCAAAATAGAGCCATTGAGGGACAAATTGGGATTAGTGCAGGCTGGAGACTCCTCATTTTTCCCACATAGTGTGCAACCTGACTGAAGTCTGTATGTCACACACCCAGGGAAAGGGTCTCCTCAGAAGAATCTACATTAGCATTGATGAATTTTTTTTCTGCACATTATAAGGTTCTTTTGGATCCCCAACTGCAGACAGAACCCAGAAGATTTTTTTTTAAATATAAAGAACTCCCCGCCCCCCATGAATATGATTGGATAAATAAGTTGCAGGATCCTTGCTACCAGATGACACTCCCCTTGACAGTGAGTGATGGCCTCCCTGGGAGGTGCTGCCCTGCTGACAGTTACCTTCCCCACAAGACTGGCATCTTTGTTTGCCATTTCCATGTAAATACAGAGAGAAACCTCGGTGCTTCCTGGAGATTTAATGTCACCGATTCCTGGAAGAATTTTGATGGTATAGTGTTTTGACAAGGCGAAGAAATATGCGCTCAGGAAACTCAGCTGGCCTCAAGCTCTGGAGCCTGTGGCAAGTAACAAATTCTGTATGTGCTGACCTGTGCAGGCACCTTTAGCCACACTTTTAGAAAGCAGCCAGTATACTGGAGGGAATCTTAAACTGTGTTGAATAGCTTTATTTTGATTTTATTGTATACGTTGATCGGTTTTACTTTCCTCTTATTATTTTGGGCCATATGTACATACTTCTTATGTGCTAACTGCCTTATAGGTAGAGGAATTGTGGGAAAAGTTTGATGAGTCTTTCTGCTTTCCCATAGGCAGTTGTGTCTAAAGTCAGTTGTAAATGTTCAGGGCTCAGAAACCCATTGCATCGAATGTAAGCCAGACAGGGGTGGCGGGGTCCCCACACCACCGGCACTTACAGGGAAAGAGAATGCTTTTCAAGTAGCCTTCGGTGAGAAGGGCCAGAGCTCAACTGTGGAAACATTCAGAGCTATAGACAAAGACACCTAGCTGCTTCCCAGTAGGGAGATGGGGTCTGGCACTGGGTGTCCCCAGCATCTAAGCCAACCTGTATTTCCGATCAGAGATGAGCCTTTCTACGTCCCTCAGAGCTACCTTTCCCTTCCTGTTACATGAGGGGCCTGACTCAGGAGCACAGCCTGCATGGCATAGGGGCTTGTCTTTGTAGAAAATTCTTCTCATGGCCAAAGACCAGACTGCAGACCCAGCCTCTGAAGGTGGCCCTATGCCTCTTTCTCTCCAGCTTGCCTCAACCTCTGCAAACTTTGTCAAATTAAGAAGGTATTATACCATGGAGGCCTGGTGAGCTGGGAACTGGAGAGCTATGCCAGGTCGCTGCTCTGGGACAGACTGGTTCATCCTCAGCTGTGCTATCTGAAGAAAGTTCAAGTGTGCCGTCGGTCCTCAATTTCCACTGTCGCCTGTTTTACTGGTTCCTGCAGCCCCTCCTCCAGTCTGGGGGAGTGAGTGAGAAGGGACCTGTCCCCAACTCTGTCTATGGCTAGACCACCTTGCCCCGCCCTCTGGGGGGCCTCAAGTTGCCAATGGGCAGCGCATTTACATCTCAAAGGACACACTACACTTAGCAGACGGTCTGGGCTAGTCTAGGAGGCTGCTGCTTGGTGTGTGAGCAGAGGGAGGGTCTTTGCCTCCCCCCAGCGGTTTCCGGAGCCAATGTTGGAGCTTTGTGAAGATGCAGGCGTCTGGCCACTTGGTGGTGGTGACATCATCAAGTCCCAACACACAGGCTGAGCTGGGGTCTTTAAGAGGAGAAGATCCTTTCCGACCACGCCAGTGCTTGGGCTCACACTGCCTCCTCTCAGGCAGTTCCACGCGCACCAGCCACGCTCACGCGTACACCTAGGCGCGCGCCCGCCAGCTCCACTTGCGCGTGCACACTTCCTCGGCGCTCGCCCCCTGGGCCGGCTCCGGCCTCGAGCCGCAGCTCCCAGTCGCCGCCACCACCACGGATGCCAGAAGCTGCTCCCATCTGCAGTGCAGCAGCCCCGGCCGCCCGCCGGCCCGCCCCGGGCTGGAGGAACCGCACCAGGACGCTGGCCCTGCCCGCGGCTAGCCTGCACGCCAGGGCTCAGCGAGGATGGGAGGGTCGCAGTCCCTGCAGCCAGCCCCAGCTAGTGACCTGAACCTGGAGGTTTCTGAGGCCATGTAAGTGCAGTGCTCTGCCGCCCGGAGCCCCCAGGGTGAGGAGAGGCTGCCCGGCTTTGTTAGTGCTTCTCTCCCCCATGCGGTGCAGCGTGAAGCCTAGGCTGGCCTGGGAAGCCTTGGAAGGCTTTACCTGGTGGCTGCTGCTCATAGTGTTTTGTGTCCTAGCTGGACTGAGTATCTTGCAGCCCCAGGATGCTGCCTGAAGCAGAAAGAGCCCTCTGGAATTTGGTTTTGGTTGTTCAGTTGCAGGGCGCATGGTGGGGGCTTCTGCGCTATCAGCATCTTTTTCTCTGCACCCCCACCCCCCAACCCACACACACTGGTATTTCCTGCTAGGGAACCGGAGGCATCAAGGAGAGCCGGCCTCCTCCTGGGAGGAGTATTGTGCATGCTGGCATCTTCCTACCCTGGTAGCAGTACTGGGTTAGTTATTGGCACGGCAGGACAGATGGCATGGAGCTCAGAGTGCGTGTACAGCCGGTCTAGTCCAGGCATCACCCTGTATTCCTCTGCTGCTAACACTGAGGACAAGGCCGCTTGCTATTATTAGTAAAGACAGCCAAACAGCCTTGTCATTGGTGGAGGCAGCGCCTGACTATGCATCGATCCAGGAATCCGATCTTTTCTCTAAACCACAGTGTTCAGAAGTGGCCTTTATCCGGATGAGCGTCTTTACAGTTGCTGTTTCTGTTATGGTAGTCTCCATTATGAACCCAGGCTAGTTTGGAGGTCTGTCTGCCAGGTCACAATTCAGCAAGTAAGGCTGCAATCCGAAGTGGGTCTGCCAGTCCACTCCAAGGTCTGCTCTTTTCCGAAGAGAAAAATATTTCTGAAGCCTTGAGGGGCGGGGGTGGCAGAGCACTGTGAGTTCTGAGTATTTGATATGTAGATTAAAAGATAGCAGGGACTGGTCTGTGTTGTGGAGTAGGGTTTGGGCCCCATGGGAGGTGAGTGTGTGTGTGTGTGTGTGGGGTGTTCCACCCTTCACTGGTCTTTGGGGAGACGCTGGACCCATGTGGTGATGTAATGCCGGGCTGAACCGCGTGGTTTTCCAGGCTCTGGCTTTTGAACAGCTAGTCATTCTGAAGGGCAGGTGTGTACCCATCATTTGTCTTTATCCCGTAACTCGAGAGTGTGGGGTCTCAGAGTGGAGGTGTATTGTGTTTGGGAGTTGTATGATATGAACCCTGTGCCTCACTGTCCTGGCCATTCAGGTGCAGTGTTGTTAGGTGCACGGAAAATCGCACTGCCTTGTGGGACTCAAGAACAGAAAATTTCAGCCTCAGTTTTTGAAGTCTCTGAATTGGAAATCAGTGAAGGACACCTGCTCTGTAGCTCACAGAGTGGACACCTACCAAAGCACTGGGGGGGGGGGGGGCCCAGAAAGGATAATGCGACCCTAGGATTGGGTGCTCTTCAGCCCTTGGAGATTGAGTTCCCTGGTCCCTGATGTCCCCGCCTTCTTTCCTGGTTGAGTTACAGCCTTGTGTTCTGGGGGCTGAGAGCTGAGTCTGGAGAGATTCCATTAGGTAGATGTTGTCCTTTGAGACAACAGTCTTTAAGGGTTTGTTCCATGGGGATAGTGTCAGCTGAGTAAAACTTGAGGCCCGGTGGCCACTTTGAGAGGAAAGCTGCTCATCCAATGTTTCCATGGCCCACTCAGTCTGTTTTTTACCACGTGATACTTCTGGAATGTCTTGGAGTGCAGTTGTTAAGATGGTATATTTACTCATTCACAAAAATCCCACCCCCTGTTCCCCAGCATAGTTTGTAATGGAGAACCGGAGAGAGGGAAATAGTTTGGGGGTGTTGTTTCTACTGGCTAGCCTTTGCCACCCATCTCTGAGTAATGGGGACACTTTTTTCCCCTACAGCGTGGCTTTTTCATAGTAATGTGTATGGAAATGCATGCCCTCGAATGATCCAGGAGCAGAGCAGGCATCACAGCTGAGAAGTGCCTCCGCGGTGTGATGGTGGTATCAGGTGTGCAAGGGTGTGCAGAGTGTGCCCACCTGCCGCCAGACACAGGCCGTGACAGCAGGAGTCCAGAGCGAACATTTCTGTTTCTTAGGTGAAAGCTGGATTTACAGAGGACCACACACAAGGGTGAAACGGAGATAGGAGTGGGGAGTGACCGAAAGACTTTCCCTCTTAGATTCAAGTTTGGGTGTCTTGTAGATGGTTTTTGTAGTCCCAGTCAACAGGTTTGTCTGTCTCAGAGAGCAGTGGGGTGAGGAGTGAGGAAAACTGGGGAAGTGAAGGTACGTGGGATGAGGAAAATGAAGCAGGGAGTTACGGTGTAAGGGGACCTCACGGTGGTACACAAACTGGAGCATCAACCTCTGGCAGAGATGCAGGGTCTCAGGCGTCACCCGGATTCCAATCTCCTTTTTAACCAGTGCTTATTAAAGATTCCTGCGCTGCTTGGGGTAGAGTGTGAGAAGCCCTGAGCCGGTCATTTCTCCTCTCTGTCCAGGTCTTTGTGAAAACCACTGGCCGTAGCTTTAGCTGCTCCTTTCCTGTCTGGGAAGGACTTATGGCAGCAATAACCACTTCCAAATGGGAAACGGGTAGTGAGGAGAGGGAGAATCCCACCCCCAAGTACGTACTTCTCATCGAAGATGATTGAGGTCTGTTGATGAGCCCCATATCCATCCTTCTTTCCAAGGGGAACCCCTGGGGATGTGTCTTCCTCGAAGTGAAGCCACAGCAAGCACTTTGCCCTCAGTTCCAGGACTTCCCCACCTTCTTCTGACCCCTTTCCCCCCAGCCAGCCAGGGCGGCAGGGCAGCCTGAGACAAAGTGGGCAAGGGTTCGAACTCTCATAGGACAGGCTGCCGGTGAACTCTAGAAAACAGTCTGCAGACGTGTGAAGTCATGGGACTGTGGTCCCCAGAGGAGCCACAGAGGCAAGGAGGAGGAGCCAGAGAGACTGGAAAGATGAGGAGGCCGTGGTACTAACTGATGTATAGGCAGAGGCAGGGGTAAAGACAGACAGGCAGGGGTAAAGACAGACAGGCAGGGGTAAAGCAGAAAGTAGAGGTTTAGGGCTGGCAAAATGGCTCAGCCAAGTAAAGGTGCTTCCCACTGAGCCGGATGACTTGAGCTGGATTCCCAGAGCCTACGTGTTGAAGAGCTGACTCTACAAAGTTGTCCTCTCTCTCTCTCTCTCTCTCTCTCTCTCTCTCTCTCTCTCTCTCTCTCTCTCTCTCTCTCTCTCTCTCACACACACACACACACACACACACACACACACACACACACACAAATAAATAGATGTAGAAGTTTGAAATGATAATGTTCTTATTATGGGCTACAGACGGTGTAAGTTTCAGAAGGTATATTTTACTTTGGATATTATTACTGGGCACACTTAGAAGTCCCCACCCCCACTCCATCCCCACACACTGAATAAGCAGTGAAGTTGTCTGTTGAGTGGGGTGTAAACTTAAGTCTCAAAGGCTCCTTGTGGGTGTCATCTCTTCTGGCATCATTCCTAGATAGCTGCACCCTGGATCTGTGGCCTAGTGCCCAGATCGATGGCCCTCCACCGTCTTGGAGCTTGCTCGATGGGGGCCCTGAAGGCAGTAACATTCCAGGGCCTTCCCAGTAACTCCTGGGCGTGCAAGGGGTCATGCCAGCCCTTTCTGCTGGGGTCTTGGGTTGGGGTGCCATGTTGCTCATAGCGTAGGGTTTCAGGTATTGATCAAGTAAGAATGACTCTGCAGGTGAGCGTCACATCAAAGTCAGGAGATTATGGGTCAGTGCCTCTCCCCAGCTCTGTGTTTCTTTCTACTATCTACAGTCTGTTTCTGTGACTATATTGTTGGTTGCCTAGGAAACTACATCAGCTTGAAACATGATTGGCTCCTATGTCAGATGGATTACTGGGGCCGGGGCAGCCCTGAAGGTCAGCAAAGGGTGTCGAACAATTCCGTCCTCGCCCCATAAGCTTAGCGGTGTGGACTTGGCATTGGGAACAATTGTCCCTTGAAAACCGATTGTGCACAGACTCCTGCTTTTGTTTCAGAAAGGGGAGACCCGGATGAACACAAAGAACTGACTAAGTCAGACCTGCTCTCACACGCCCATCCTGTATTGGTTGCGCTTGCTCAGATGACTTCTCTCTCTGTTTATATTTATGAATTCTCTTAGCAGTTGTGTCTGCAGGGCAGGTGGGTGCAGTTTGTCGGTGCCAGACGTGGGAACAGAGCTGGATGAGGCAGACTCCTTGCCAGGAGGGAGACGCTCTTACTTAGCCTCGCTGAGGAGACTCGGATTCAGCAGAAACTTTCGCGTAGTCCCTGTCTGTCTGGCCTTTTTTTAGACAATGTCTCGTGTACTCTAGACTGGCTTCAAACTTGCTCTGTATGTAGCTGAGGATGGCCTTGAACTTTTGATCTTCCTGCCTCTACCTCCATAGTGCTGGGATTACAGGTGTGCACCCTCATTCACTATTCAGGGTGTCTGGGGTACCCTTCCTCCCTGAGTCTGGAGCTCCCAGGTGGTTTTGGAGGACCAGGTCCAAGTTTGGCCCCTGGATGCCTTCTAACCCCACAGTCCAGACTTGCTGAGGTATCTGCCCTGTGTGTGCCAGCCCCGGTCACAGTCGCTTTGGCCAGGCCTCATTGCCTCCCACTGTCTAGGCCACCGTTATAAACTTTAGAATGTCGTGTGCACAGCCACAGCTGCCTCATCTAGCTGCATCTCCTGTGGCAGGTACTGTCCTCTCCGCCCTACCTCCCCTCCCCTTCCCAGCTTCTTCTAGAGCAGTGGTTCTCAACCTGTGGGTCGTGGCCCTTTTGGGGGGGGGTGTGTTGAATGACCCTTTCACAGGGGTCACCTTAGACCATCAGAAAACACAGGTGTCTGCATTATGATTCATAACAGTAGCAAAATTAAAGTTATGAAGTAGCAACAAAAATAATTTCCTGGTTGGGGGTCACCACAGCAGGAGGAACTGTATAAAAGGTCGTAGCAATAGGAAGGTTGAGAACCGCTGCTCTCGGAGGAAGCTGCTTTCCTCCCTGTAACTGTGAAGTCCCGCTTGCTAACTTCACATGTATTTGACAATCTAGGCCACTCTGGTTGTTTTTAATCTCTTTGTCTGTCTGTCCGTCTATCTCTCTCTCTGTGTGTGTGTGTGTGTGTGTGTGTAAAAGTGAATGAAGGTCAGAGGACAGCTCGTGGGTGTCAGTTCTCTTCTTTTGCGTGGGGCCTAAGGATCAAATTAGAGTTGTCAGGCTTGGTGGCAAGCATCTGTACCAGCTGAGACATCTCACTGGGCCTCACTGGGTTTCCAGGCTACAGTAATAGGGGCCCAAAGCAGCATGATGAGACGCTTTCTTCTTGAGCTATAAGCATGCCATGGGTCCTTGAGTCCCCCTAGAACTACAGCCCAGCCTATTCCAGCACGTCCTCTGTCAGGAGTCATCTTCTGCCCCCAACCACTGCCCATCTTGAAGTGCAGTTCCTACCTTGTTAACCAGGGAGGATGTCGAGGAATTCAGGGATGCCATCCAATCCTAAAGGGCACAGGCAGCTCCCAATCTCCCACGTGATGAATGTGAAACTCCAAACGAAACAAAGACCACTCAGTGACACTCTGCAAGGCAAGAAACCCATGTAGACTCTTCCTTTCCTACTTATTTTGGTTTCTTTTTTACTTGACCATAAACCTAGATCTGGCCCTGTGCCTCACCATTGCCCAAGCTCTGTCCCCTGCCATTCCTCATCCCAACCCAACGCACACATCTTGAATTCCCATTGCCTGAGCGAAGCTCAGTGCTGGCCTACTTCGCTGGTCCTACAGGCGCCTTCAAGGCCCTGTCCCTGTTCCTTCCTGCCGCCTCCCTCCTGGCCAGCAGGGTCTGGGGAAGCAGCACTTCCCCCACACAGCCCTCCTACCCTACTCTAATCTGCTCTCACTGATCGAAGACTCTGTGGTACTCACATCTGGTGGTGATCTCTCCCTGTTGTCCATCTTCCCCCATGTCACCTTGTTTCCCACCCAAGGTACACAGGACTGGTCTTCAGTCTCCATCGGCTGCCGTCATCCGGCCACCCAGGGCTGCCCTAGCTCACTACGCTGCTCCGTTGTCGTCTTCCAACTTTTCTGACCAATAACAGTGCTACATCTGAGGAAAGCGGACAGATTTCTCACACTCCTCTGACACATGGGCAACTTCAACGGCCTCCAGGAAAACCTGGATGAATGCAGACAGCCCCATAGTCTTTTCATTTCCCACCCCCACCCCGTTATGCCAGGAGTTCAAGAGTCTCAGAGAGGCTATCTCATTTAGAGAAATGGGGGGCAAACAGTACCTACAGAATGCAGAGTTGGTGCCTTCAGCCTAAACTGGGCGGTGTAACATGCAAACCCAGACGAGGCACAAAGGACAGAGATGGCGCCCTGAAAGGAGGCAGATTCATGGGGATCGGTGCCGCCGTCCTATCCATCTCCACAGAAGGGTCCCCTTGTTATGAACAGCTCAGAAGAGGAACACCAAAGGTGTCTTCTCACAATCCATCAGCAAGTCTGTTTCTGTGTGGAAGGTCAGCTCCCGCCTTTTCAAGGGTTCTTATGAGGAGGAGAGAGGGATAAGAAAATATTAGAAAGATAGCGAAGAGGAGAAAGACAGAAACATATGATAGCTTCAGGAGGACCTGGGTCAATACTCAATGGCCTTTTCCATTTATTCAAAGGGGCTTTTTTTTTTTTTAAACAATGCCAAGGGGCGGGGCAAAAGACCTCCCTCTTGCTAGATCAAAGCACACCATACAGCCAAGTGTAGACCCTTCCAAACACCTGGTAACCACTGCCATGGTCAAATCATCCCCTTATGTAGCCCTGCTGGGTAAAGCAAGTTCAGATTCTTAGACGCTGAGTAAGTTCTCACCAGGAAACCTCTGTGGGTCTCTACATTTCTCTCTTTCAGCTGTATTAAAAGTCACCATCTCCTAGAATCTCAC
The DNA here is from genome assembly GCF_949786415.1 of Peromyscus eremicus. Classification (NCBI taxonomy): domain Eukaryota; kingdom Metazoa; phylum Chordata; class Mammalia; order Rodentia; family Cricetidae; genus Peromyscus; species Peromyscus eremicus. Next base: position 71,941,251 of record NC_081416.1, on the reverse strand, counting down.
TCAGATAAAAATGCTGAGTTCATTCTAGACTGGAAGATGTAAACAAGGCAACACACGAGTATATCAAATGATGATTAGCTTTGTTTTGTTTATTTCTATGAATTTGGCAATCTGTCACCCATTACTAGCACTAGACTTGTGTGGCTTTGTGTGAGGAAGCATTTGAGCTGCAAAGGGTCTCTTTTGAGTTCCAGTGTGACATTGTGGCTTTGGGCTTGACTTGAAAAATACTCAGTATGCCTTCTCTGTGAATAAATGGTGAGTAACGGGGAAACGGAGGCTAGAAGCGTGGCTGCCAAGGCCTAGGAGAGAAAGGGGACAGGAGATGTTGAAAGGAGGACACAGACTGTCAGTTAGACGGGGGGATTACGTTGCGGACATCTTCTGTCCAGCGTGGTGACTATAGACTTGAAGATTACTAAGACTAGGGGCTGGAGATGGCTCAGCATTTAAGGGCACTTGCTCTTGCAGAGGACCTGGATTTGGTTCCCAGCACCTGCTTGGTGGTTCGCAACCATAGATGATACAGATGTAGATAGATACATTAGCTATAGATAGATAGATTGTTACAGATATAGAGAGATATCATTTTAGCCGCCCAAAAGAAGACAGTAAAAACCACCATCAGGGCAGGATTTCACGGGTGATTTTATCTCCAGGGTCCCCAGACAGCCCCATGCAATTCTCTTCCTTATTTTCAGCAGAGGCAGGAGGGAAGGGGAGCCAACCCCTCTTATCCATCCACTGTTGTAACTGAGGCAGGCAGCCCATGCTGAAAGGGCACTGCCACATGCCTAGGAAGAATCTGCATGGAGCTAGCGTCCTTATCTACTGAGGGACTTGTCAAAGCACAGCAGAGCCCCTGACAGTAGATGGGCCCAGCAATGTTCTCTGGGTATGCTCGCCCCTCCTTATATTGGGGGCAGTGGGTCAGTCTATCTGAACACCCTGGGCTGGTGCCTCCTACCGTGCTGACCCAGGGGGAACATGCAGGCCACAGGTATAAACCAGAGTGGCATTGGTTGGAGAAACGGAGAGGAAACTCAGAGCTTCCAATCAGGAAGAAAGGACACCTGTGCTACCCACTGTCACACAAACATGGCCGACATCAGCCACGCAGCTCCACACTGGGAGCAGGGCCAGAGAGAAAATTCACTGGCTACAGCTACCACCTGGCCATGGCCTTCTGTCCTATCTGTGGAAACAGGCAGCTGGCAGCCCAGGGCCTTGCAGTGTGGGGGCAGCTCCAGACTATGCAGTCAGCTGCAGAATGAGAGCTTTGGAAGTGGTCAGCAAGTGCCATTCAGATCCACTCCCCCCCTCCCCTCTCTCTCTCCTTGAATTGCTGGACAGGAAGATACAGGAAACTATTACATCTAGCCTTTGTATCACATACCTGTAGCTAGAGTTTTCCTGCCTGGCCCACGGTCAGGGCAAATCTCTCTCACGCGCCAGTCCCACAGCCACTTAGACCCGACCAAGTAAACACAGAGACTTATATTGCTTACAAACTGTATGGCCGTGGCAGGCTTCTTGCTAACTGTTCTTACAGCTTAAATTAATCCATTTCCATAAATCTATACCTTGCCACATGGCTCGTGGCTTACCAGGATCTTCACATGCGGCTTGTCATGGTGGCGGCTGGCAGTGTCTCCCTCACCCAGCTTCCTGTTCTCTCAATTCTCCTCTCTGTTAGTCCCGCCTACACTTCCTGCCTGGCCACTGGCCAATCAGTGATTTATTTATTGACCAATCAGCAACACATTTGACATACAGACCATCCCACAGCACATACCCTTATCTCTCAGCAGCTGAGCACTTAGGTGCCACTTTCATGGAACGCTCCTTCCTTTATTTCTTACCCATAGATGGCCCTTCTGGCCTCGGAACCAGTGACTAAAAGGCTCTGGGAAACTACTAGAAGCTCCTAGCCTCCTCAAACTACTCCTTGTTTCTCCCTGCCTCTTGCTCACTTCTCTGAAGCCTTTCTCGGGCACCTGAATGAAGATGCCCACTCTGGCAATTTTTCCAGACTTCCTGTGGTCCTCCGGTGAAGGCGGGAGACAGGTGCTGGGATGTTGGTTGGCATTTGTGGACCACACGGAGGCCCCAGGCCTGATGCCTGTCCTCCCTAGGGCGTTCCCATCTCCTACCTGGGCTCCAGGTCTTGGTGGAGCAGACAGTTCAGAAGCTGAGGCTCCAAACTCCCTAGAAGCCTGTTAGAGGGGTCAGGGGTCACAGAGAGGGAGAGGCAACTCAGGGGCTTTGGGAAAGTCAGCTCTGGTACACAAAGGCAGTGATGCTAAACACACAAACCTGAGATCTGAGTGCTTGGAGTTTCTTTGTGGGAGATCCAGTTTTCTAAAGCCGCTGTGACAGTCCGGTGGAACCCCACCCACCAGTCTCAGGGGACGCCATTCAAGTCCCTTTTAGTATATTTTCTACTTGCAGCCAAAGCCGCAGCCACAGGCCAAGCCCAGACCCCCCCCTCTTTAGACCACACCACACCTAACACTTATGCAACCAGCCCTTGCTTAGAGCACACAATTCAACCACTAGAACTGGTGGTTAAAGCTAAGCATGCCCACATACAAATACAAAGAAGTGCCTCATCCTTATACCCACCCTACATTACCCCCGAGTAGCCTTTGCTTACCCTCTTTGCATTTCTGCCCTTCCCAGCTCCCCAAGAGACTAATGCTTACTCTCCCAGCATCCCTGTACCCCGGGAAAGCTCAGGACCACTCATGCAAGTAAATGTGCTTTCAAGGAGTCTTCTTCTGAGAGAATCTGGCGTGACTTACAGGAGCACACATGCTCTCCCTAAAGCAAAGCCAACCTCTGGAGGGAAGTATTTTCTTCCAGACCACTCCAGGCACCTCCCTGTAGTGCAGAGCAGTTTCCACCATGGCTCCTACAAATGACAATGGTAGGGTGGAACCTTTGATAGAGTTGCTTCTGAAGCTGCAGAGACCCACATCTGCTCCACATTATGGAGTCCCTGCTGAAGACCGGATTCATCCCAGTGGCCAGCAGGAACAGAGAACAGCTCCTGTGGTCACCTCTTGCTGGACGTTCTCCCTCAGCAGTGACCAAGCTCAGCCTGGGGTCTTCTAATCAAGCTCAGCCTACACCCCACCCCCCACCCCCGTCTGCCGACACATGCCCACTTCCCTTAGTACCGACCTCTCCAATATCCTGAAGAGATACAAAGAAGGAGAAAAAAGGGTCTGGCAGCAACTGAAGCTAAGATTCAGTGGAGGGCCTGGACCCAAGCTAGTGATTTTTAATCCCAAATAAACTACCCACTCCATTTTCTTCTCATGTAAGAATCTGTAATCTCAGCTATTTCCCTAATGGGAAGGATGTCTGATTTAAGCTCAGCAGATGATGCAGGCTGCCTAAAACTGTGGTTTTTAGCAAATTGCATGTTACAGGGAAGCAATGAAAAGGACTGACTGCCTGATTCCCTGTGGACCACAGTGAGAAACCTAAGAGGCTTTTGGACAAATGATGTGCTTCTCATGAGATTAAAACAACTTCTTTTTTTAAAGTCTGTAGGAGTGGGATGTAGTGACAGTGTCCTCCTAACACCCTGGCATGACCTACAGGTGTATCCAAAGCTAGCCCCAGAGGGAAGATATTCCCAGAGCACTCCAGGCACCTCTCTGTAATGTTGAACAGGAACAATTAGCAATCTTGGGAACACAAGAGAGAGAACCCCTGCATCCCGAGGAGTGTACAGCAGTGTTAGCATTTCTGCCTGATTGCACTTCAGTCACACGCAGGCTGGTGACATGGCCCCATGGGTAAAGGTACCCACCCCTAAACCGGAGACCCAGGGAGAAGTGTCTCCTTCAAGATGTTCTCTGACCTCTATGTGTGCACCGTGGGGTATGCCCCGTACCTCACTCACAATAATAAATGCAAAATCCAGGTTAAAGCCTATTTTATGCCAGTCTGCAAACAGTGCCTTTGAACAGTAAGAAGAAACAGGACTTAAATCCTTTGTCCTTTTCCTTCCTATTCTTCCATAGAATGAAAACGAAGAGATGGCTTGCGAGCAGCACGTGAAGCGAGGCAGCCTGTGGGTCTTGCCCACTGCCTGGAAATGCAGCTTTCTCTTAAGGCATTGCCCCTCCTGGAGAAGTTTCACATTCTTCTCTCATATGTAATGCAGCTTAGTCAGCTCCACCTCTGACCCCTTATTACAAATTCTGAACTGATAAAAGTATAAATTAAATTACTTTCCTTATGTATATTACACGTATTAATCCTGACAGCTTATGGAATACAGCTCTACAATGCTTGTTTATTATAGAATTGAGCATCTACGGATTTGGCTCCAAATAGGGACAGGCTGCTACCAGCCTTGGGCCTTAGTTTCCTGGGCTGTTGATCAGGGGCAGGAAAAAAAGTAATCAATGCTTGGGGTGGCCATGGGAGCAGTGTTTGTAGCTAGAGTGTACTGTGCATACTGCTAGGTAGGGGGGTAGTGTTCACCCACTCACACTAGCCCTTACAGTGTTAAAACTGTATAATTAGAATTAGCATATCCTTCCGGCTAACACACCAGGGAGACCTAAAGCAAGCCTGTGCTACTAATTTCTTTAAAAGCGTCCATAGCAGGGGACAGCTGGACCAATGAATCGTGAGTTTACTGAACCCCACTCTTAACACACACACACATACACACACACACACACACACACACACACACAGGGGGAGAGAGAGAGAGAGAGAGAGAGAGAGAGCACTTAAGCAGCTGCAGGTGAAGAATCATAAAATTAAGCACCAAATTCCACTCGAATATTTAGTAAGAACCGTAATCAGATAGAAGTGCTGACACCGTTGTACACTTCCTGAGGAGCAAGATGAGACAGCCCACTGAAGCTAAGACCCGGAGAGCACAGGAGCAGGTCATCACAGAGCTAGGGGCTAGGGTTCCAGGCTGAGGGGAGCTCTGAAGAGCCATGATAAACTGCTGGTGGGGTGGAGGCTGGCCAAGTGCACAGACTGACTCCCACTACGTGGAAGAACCAGGTAGACGGGGAGAATGAAGTCCACCAGGAGGCCTGGGACATGGGCAGTGGTGATGATGACCATTTGCTGGGACAAGTGAGGAGTCAGGAGGCTGCTGGGGGACTTGCCCTTGTCAGGGGGGAGGGGGCTCACCCTGAGTTCAGACAGTTTTAGGTCCGTCATGCTAACCGCTCTACTGCTGTGAGGACAAACCTGGGGTGGGAACAGTGACCATGAAGGTGGGAAATGACTGAGTTTCAGACACACGAAGGAAGCGAAGGTTAGCAGGTACCAGAGGGAGGGCAGTGACCCCAGGTTATACTTTGGGCAAGCTTTGACTAAAATAATTTGTTTTTATTTGCTATATAATTGATACAGGGAGGAAACTCTTTTCACAAATTCTAAGATATTCTCAGTCCTTATATGCCAGTTTGTTTAAAGCAACAAAAACACCAGAGTCATAGTCAGTGGTTTAAATGTAGTGGCTGATAAGTCACCTTGGATTTCAACTGCATGTAACATACACAAATGAACAAATATAATTCCCCACGTCACTACCAAGCATCACTGTCTCAAGGCTAAGGGCTTTGTGACAATAACCCAGGTAAGTCCAAACAGACCCAGCTGACCTGCCAGCATCCCTCAGTTGCATTTGAAAAGCAGTAAGTGTAAATCTGACAGCAGAACCTGGCTGCCGCTCTCATCAGGCCTCTGGCTCCCCAGGCACCAGCCTTCTTGCTTATGCTTATGACAGATGTCAGAGGCCACCTCCTGGGCTTCGAGTTCTCAATTTCTTGCAACAGAGGGTCAAAGTAGCCATTCCCACAATGTCAAAGTGATGCTTCTGGCGTTAGCAGGGATTTCAGTGCTAGTTGAGTTGTGTGTGTGTGTGTGTGTGTGTGTGTGTGTGTGTGTGCGCGCGCACACACACACAGGTGTAGGCAACCATGCATGTGTGTGTGCATGTATGTGTACATGCGTATGGAGGTCAGAGATTGATATCTGGTATCTCCCTCAGTTGCTTCTCAACCTTGTTTATTCATTACATTTTATTCTAATTTGTGTGTGTGTGTGTGTGTGTGTGTGTGTGTGTGTGTGTGTTGGGGGTAGTGCACCCACCATGACACCCACGTGGAGGTTTGAGGACAATCTGCAAGAGTCAGTTCTCTCCTTCTGCCAAGTGCATCTTGGCGATCAAACTCAGGTCATCAGGCATCTTTACCTGCTGGGCCATCTCAATGCCCCCATTTATTCATTTACATGTTTATTCAATCAGTTATAGGCGTTTTGCCTTCACATTCTTGTTCTTGGACGCTGGGAAGACTCAAGCTTCTGGAGAGCGGAGGTTGATCTACCTGGGTCACTACCCTACCCAGGTTCCTTCCCTCATTGGTGGTAGGCTCTGTGCAGTAGGCGTGGGTAGTACCTGCCTGCCACGCCAGTTGTGAACATCAGGTAAAAAGATGTATGCAGAAGCCCTGTGAGGAAGTGAAAGATGTCAGATAAGATGAACAGGTGATTCCTTCGTGTCTAAAGCCCCGGCTGGGCACCTCCGTCCTAAATTCTGTAGACACTTGATGTCTGACGACCATGAGCTGTGGGTGTGGATGGATGCTACTTGCTAGCTGGAGAAGCATCTGGAGTGGACCCCATGGCATCCCCAAGGGTAGTGCTCGGTGAGTGGCTGGCCCTGGTGAGTGTGTCTGCCTTGGACTGTGCTGGATGGAGCTTCATCCTGGCTGTTCTGCTTTTCCACACTTGTTCTGTTGGCTTTTTTTTTTCTTTAACTGATACTACCCTGGACATAATCCAGCTGTGTGGGTAGACCTCAGTGGAGTCCCCATTCATCGTGTCCAGGCCTTGGATGAGATTTGAAGGAGCTTGCTGAACAGCCCAGGCTGGCCTGTGGAGCCCCCAGCAGTATGGGAGACTTCCTCCACTGGGGTCAGGATCTTCCCCCATGCCAAGGCAGTCTGTTATCTCTGATATCTGAGGTTCAGTATATTTTTTCCTGACTTACAAAAGCAGCACTTATAAGATGCCTCTATTTGTATATATCTCACTCTGTACATAGGCGTCCATGTATGCAAATATGCATGTGGATTTATGTACATTGGTGTCAAATCTCATTGTAAATGGTTGTGAGCCACTGTGTGGTTGCTGGGAATTGAACTCAGGACCTCTGGAAAAGCAGCCAGTGCTCTTAACTGCTGAGCCATCTCTCCAGCCCTACATTTATCTCTTATCACTCTAAATCCATACCATATGTATGGTCCTTAGTTTGCTGGGCTTTTCCCTTTTCAGCCCTTAACATGGAGCTCTCCCTACCGTATGTGTAAGGCACCCCCATCGCTCCCAGTCAAGAGTGCTGAGGGAGGGGCTATTCACTGACAGGTTCTTGGAGAAGCCCCAGCCGTTGGGCCAAGCCTCACGGCTTTTTTGAGTTCCTACATTGTCTTTGGGGGTTTCTGTCTCATCTGCCACATACTCTTCCTGAACGCTATCCTGTGTTAGCATGACCTTGCCTCTTCTCATTTGATTTGGGTTCAGTATCTAGATATCAAACTTCTTAGACCAATGTATAAAGAAAACTCAGTGTGTTCCCAGAGACCAGGAGAGCCTAGGGGACAGAAGCGCTTTCCATGTGAGCTCCGTGCACGTGGCTTGGCTGAGCAGAGAGGTTTTCTAGGCCCAGTTGTGTCGTGAGTGAGTGAGAACACCTACCTACTTCGTAAGTGGCTTCTGACCAGGTAGGGCAATTCTGCCCTTGTCCTTGGAGAAAACTGTGACTGATAACAGCCTGTAAGAAGCTTTCGTTTTCCTGAGTTTGGTGTGGTGAATACATTTTTTGCTCATGTCCATAGATGTCTGATTTCTAGTTAGATTTTTATTTTCTTTTCTATTTTTGTGTGTATATTGTCTGCATGTGTATATGTACACATTTGTGCTGGTACCCACAGAGGCCGGAAAAGGGCGCCTGATGCCTTGGAGCTAGAGTTACAGGCAGTTGTGAGCTGCCTGATGTTGGGTGCTGGGAAATGAACACCAGGCCTCTGGAAGAGCAGAAAGCACTCTTAACCACTGAGCCATCTCTCCAGCCCCTCTGGTTATATTTTTAGCAAATCTAAATTTAAAGTAGAAATTCTGACTTCAGGGCTGGGAATGTAGCTCAGTGGTTGGGCATTTGCTTGACATGTACAAGGCTCTGTCTGGGTTTAATAGCCACTTCCTCGAGGCAAAAATAAAGATTCCTATGTAAATTTACTTAAGCAAGGAGTTCAGCTACAAAATGAGATTTCTAGAATATCATTGAATGGAGGCAAGGAAATAAAAGGGCAGTCCGAGTGCCTTTTCCTCTGTTTCTCTCTTCTTTTATTAAAAAGTGTGTGTGTGTGTGTGTGTATGTGTGTGTGTGTGTGTGTGTTCACAGTGCACATGTAGAGATCAGAAGACAACTTGTTTGTTTTCTCTTTCCGCCATGGGAGTTTCAGGGATTGAACTCGGGTCTTCAGGCTTGGCAGCAAGCACATTTACCTGCTAAGCCATCTGACAGCTCTACGTCTTGACTCACCAAGTGGCTTTTCTGCCAGTCTTAACAAGATGCAGCTACCAACGATGGGACCATGAGCCCGGAAGCCAAACTCTGTGACATTCTGTGTCTCCAGTTGTGGGGGCACCAATCATGGGGCCACCAGAATGGTGGTATCTTTTGAGAGGTCCTTAGAGTGATAACAAATGGGTCAATTTAAAAACAGAGTGTCTGTGAAGGGTGTTTAAACAAGCCCACTCATACCTGCCCACCTGTGCCCATTGCCACACGGACCTTCCTCCATTCTGGAAACACGGCCTTTCCCCGGAGGCTGAGTTCTTGTCTGCCTGTCAGGAAGAGTAAGACTGAGCTCGTATGATTCAGCTTTGCACCCATTCTGCAGGACATTCTCTCCACACTTGTCCTGGCAAAGCACTGACCACATTTTCTGTAGCCTCCTGGTTCCCTTTCATGACCAACTGAGTAGCTTTAGCCAAATAAAATAGAAGATGTGCCCAGCTGGCTTGCACAGTGCATTCCCCACGTTTCTAGTGCTTACAGAGTCAGAGTTAGCGCGACATTGCTGGGCTCGCTTGGTTACTGTCTTCTTGAAGGAACTAATTCAGTTGAGAGACACAGCCCGTTCAGAGGAGGGCAGCAGCAATGGTGGGTTCTTCATTGTGGATCTTAGCAAGTTCTTATGAATATTTATGAGGTGAGTCCATGTTCGTGGGGTACCCTGTCTGTCTCCTAAATCATAGTTGACTGATCTCTCTTCCCCTGATCCTTTGAAACCCACAAAATTAGGTGTGTGTGTATGTGTGTGTGTGTGTGTGTGTGTGTGTGTGTGTGTGTCAAAATTCCAACGTAAATGATACCATAAGGAGGTGTTTGCAGAAGCTGATCTGTGTGCTTGTGCGTGTGGGGAATGTTCTAGTGCCTTCATTTCTGGTGTAATGGGAATGACCTCTCTGCAGCCACCACAGAGGAGCTTCCTGACCTCAGGAGACACAGCTACCAAATACAGTTGTAGCTGTCTCAGCTACCTCCTGTCTAATGCCTTTGTGAGGCTGTTCAGGGTCCTGTGGTTGATCCCTTGGCTGTGGGTTAAGATAGTTTCTCCTTCCAGGACTAGAGCATTCCCTTATATGTTAAACTGAGACTTTATCCTGAAAGTTGAGGCCAGGGTTTACTTAATTAGAGCTGTACAGTTGTTCGGTGACATGGCCAGGAGGGGTGGTGTGTGTGGACAGTCTGTGTTTGGACTTTCCGTCATCCACTCTCCTTTCTGACTGCCTTTTGGGGAATTCTGTGTGTCTTATCTCTTGGGGTTGTTTAACTAAGGTACACTGCCTTCTGTTAGCTAAGACATAGGCATATGACTGAAGATGGACCAGTTGGAACTACCTTCCTGGGATTTAAGCCTTGAGCTGAGGGCTGAGACATTCAAAAAGTGGCTGGAGCTGGCATTTCTGTCTGTGTATCAGAGTCCTCGGCTCCATAGCCTTGTTATAAATTCCACTTTGCCTTGGCCAACCAGAAGCCGATTCTGTCTCTCAGCTATGTTCAGTTTATCACTGGCTAGAGCTGGAGCGGAGGGACGCCCCACTCCCACCTCACCCCCATCTGTGCTCTCTCCCTTGGCCCCTTCTCTCACTTTGGAACCCTCCTAACCTCTCCACATAACCGCTTGCATCTGAAAATAGGACCCACTTCCTATTAATAAGCCTGTAAGCCAGCGGGCCCCAGGTGCTGGGAATCTTGAGCTACACATGCTACCATCTGCATGATTTTTCTCTGGGTGACCATAGGTGTCAGCCCGGAAAATTCTCGCAGTCTGGCCTGCCAGCGACAGCTTTGTGTTCATGGACCACGGCTCCTGACCCTCAGCCACCTCACTGTCTAAGATGAATCTTAGTATTTGGTTGTGTAGCCGTCTTGTTCCACCTTTACTTCCTGTGAAGAATGATGTCGCAGAGCAGATGACTTGCCCAAACTCAGGATGGCCAGATTAAAGTGAAATTTCCTGTCAGTCCTTCCCTGGAAAGTTACCCATCTGGCCCAGTGGTCTTAGGCGGGAGGAAAGAGGAGCCTGTGTGCACATGCTTGCGTTTCTGAGTGAGTGTGTGTGTGTGTGTGTGTGTGCGCGCGCGCGCGCGTGCGTGCGTGCATGCGTGCGTGTGTGTGTGTGTGTGTGTGTGTGTGTACGCTCATATGGATGGGTGGGTGTTGGCCAGGATGGCTTTTGTTGACAAGGCTGTTTAAAGTTGTCATTTAGTGGAATATTTCAATGAATAGAATCCAGTATGCAGCAATTTTAAAAATACACACAAATTCATCAAACTCTTACTCACATGAGATGTAAAGAGTGAGACTGCTCTGTTTTGCTTCTTCTGGAAGGGTTCCCTCTCTCTTCAGGGACAGCAGATGGTCTTTTGGACTAGACACGCCAGGCTAATCTTCCCTGAAGTAGGGCTTTTGGCTAAAGCCATGGTTTTAACTTTATCTTGGTCTTGAGGGGATAGGGAATCAGAAAAGGGGGACCTTGGGAAACTCATGGGCTCCACGCTCATGTTGAACATGGCAGTGAGAAGCCAAGGTTTCTGTCATGGCAGATCTCCCATGTCTAGTAGAAGGTGGGGCTGCTGGGAGAATCTCCCACCTCTTGCAGATATGTGTTCCCAAGGTCCTCCATCTGGTCCCTGGCCACGGTCATGTTGGGAACTGCAAACTAGTGTTCTGAGGAGTTGATCTAGACTAGATAAGTACAGATGAATCCCCTTCCTCATTTGCAGTGCTTATGAACTAATTCTTAATAATCAAGTGGGGAATCTTAGGTTTCCAGGGCAGTGATTATTTTGAGTCTCTTGTTGGAAGGCAGTGCTTAATGAAGGCCAGCCCAGGTATGGCTACACCACAGTTGCTATGAATGGACTAGTGACCGGGTTAAGTAACTTCAGCTCCCTTCGTCTTTCTTTACCTGTTTAAGAAGATGGAGTACTGTGTTCTCTAATTTTTCAGTCAGATTTGGAGTTAGAGCATTGTATGGTCTGTGTGGGAAATGTCAATTAAATGTCCTGTTGTAGCTGGTCTTTCTCTGTCCCGCCTGCCTGCTCCCAAATAACCACATGGAGACTTCTTATTAATTTTCAAAGTTCACCCTGTAGCTCAGGCTTGTTTCTAACTAGCTCTTAGAACTTAAATTAACCCATTTCTATTAATTTCCTTGCTACCACATGGCTCATGGCTTGTTACCTCATCTCCTGCATGTCATGCTTCCTCTGAGTCTGGCTGGTGACCCCGCCTTCTTCTTCCCAGCGATCTCTCTGCCCCCCAAATCCTGCCTAGCTATTGTCCATTTAGCTTTTTATTAAACCAGTCACAGTGACATATCTTTGCACAGTGTAATCAAATATCTTGCAGCATCCCATCTTTTCTGTCAAAGGGCCAAATGAAGTAATTAGGAGGGCTGGGCGTGGTGGCACACACCTTTAATCCCACCTCTCTGTGAGTTTGAGGGCAGCCTGGTCTCAAACAATAAAAGAAATTAATAAAGAGACCACCTGCCAAAAATTCCTTCCCCAGTTGACAGTTTTCTAAGATGGAAGTAGCGCTCCACGGTGCATCCTGCCCTCGAAAGTTACACTTGGCTTGTCTGCCAGGCTTAGAGTTAGCCAGCTGGAGAAGAATGTGAGGCCAGGCTCTGACCACCCAGAGTGAGGCACAGAATCAGTTGGCACTATGAGTGGAAGCCCAGCAGGACCTTGGTTGTGCTCAGGTATGCCTGCCTGCTGGATTTAAAGCAGCCATGCAGCCTTCTGTAGAAGTGAAATGCTCTGTGTTGCTGGAACACTGCAGTGCATGGCTGTTTCCCTGGGGCCCAGGCCCTTGTCCAACAAAGCCCCTTGGAATCTCAGTAAAACTTGAGCAAAGTGTAATCAGTTAATGGCATGTTGTAAAACTGTAGTACCTCTTCATTTAAAAACACCCATGTTTCAGTTATATGCACACACATTCATGTGTCACGGATACATTTGTATTTAATGTTTGTGTGTGTGTGTGTGTGTGTGTGTGTGTGTGTGTGTGTGTATGTGTGTGTGATGTATCTGTGGCTCCTGATCTTAGACTATTTTGTTATAAATTGACAAGTAAAAACATGAAGTTTAAACTAAGCCACAAATGTAGGGAAATAAGCCCTTGTAGTCCATTTTTCCCTCTACCTGACTCTTGTTTGTGGGACAATTACTGAAGCATGTCACTGGAGTTCTTTATTTCATACTGTGTGGAACAGGGATTTGTAGACTGCTTGGTTAGAGTTTAAAGTATTGTAGAGGTTCACATTAGATGATCGTGTGTGTGTGTGTGTGTGTGTGTGTGTGTGTGTGTGTGTGTGTTATGTATGTGTATATTATACTCTTGTGTTTAATGTCTTATATTTATACATACATACATATTATACTCTTGTATTTACTTACCTGGTAAACATAACATTTTCATATCCTGGTAAACGTTTTCTTGAAATTTGGAGGGGTTTTAGTAAATTGTGACACCATTTCTCTTTCTGATACATATTTGTGACAAATTAATTTCCTCCTTTTCTCCATTCTGAAAGTGTGTGGAGTCTCAGCTGTGTAATTATTTGTGCTTTGCTAGTAAAAAGGCAAACAAACCAATAGCCACAGCGCGGTGGGTCTTGAGCAGCGGGACTCACGCTGGAACTCCACCCAGCTGCTTTATTCTTGTGCACAGATTCTTAGTGGGCGGACTGCAGAAATTCTCGCTCTCGGAAGAGTTTTTAGGCCCCCGGGAAGCTGAAAGCGGAGGAAAGAGCGAATTTTAAAAGCTGCTATCTGCCTCCCCTAATTAACTTGCTCTCTGCTCCTGGGAGGAAATGTGGAAATATGCAAACAAGGCCAGCAGCACCAGAAGTGGCCCGCAGTGGCCTGTGGTGTTTGGATGCACACAGTTCATAGTAAAAAGGCGATGAGGCACAATGAGCCTGGTGTCCTCATTCCTTGCCCATCCCGGGCCCGGGTGAATGGTGGTCCTCTGAGCAGGTGTGCAGGCTGGCAGCTGCTGCGTGCGAAACCTCATTGGAATTCACAGCTAGGATGCAAGAGCATCCGGCCCCTCCTTGTCACTTGTGCTACTCAGAAAGACCAGGGCCCTTTGTGTTCCAAAGCCTTGAGTTGCCAGTGCCCAGGGTTGCAGAAGCAACAGGACCAACTTTTGGTCTCTCTGTCTCTGTCTCTGTCTCTGTCTCTGTCTCTGTCTCTGTCTCTCTCTCTCTCTCTCTCTCTCTCTCTCTGCATCTCAGCTTGAAAAGGCAGCCTGGGGCCTCCAAACACAGGAGATGCTCAGCTCACGGCATTCCTTGCTGGGAGGCTGGGGCAGCTTCCTTTTTTGGTGATGTCATGGAAGAGATAGGAGCAAGAATATTATAGGTGGCAACTGGGGCTATTTTTCCGTGGAGATGACTTTTGACTCCTGGCAGATGTGGCCCCCAGTGGAATGGGCCCGTTGGATGTGGGCAGCGGTGAGCGGCAGTGGGGACGCCGGGCTGCTAGCTGCCCAGGGAAGCTCCAGAAAGAGGCAAGTTAACTGGGTGTGTTTTGTCATGGCTGTCCCTGATGTTTATGGTATGGATGCTGGGGTGAGGAGGTTGTTTCCCAGGACTACATCCCAGGCCTACCAAGGTGATCAGAACATTCATTCCCCTTTACCCTTCGTTTGTGTAACCTCCCTGTGTTTTCATACTCTTAAAACTGCACCTACCAAGATCGGTTGCTGTCCAAGTGCGGATGGAACTTAAATTTTCCCCAGAGACAAAAGCTGAGTCCCTTAACATTAATATGTGAGTGTAAAAGAAATCAGCGTGTTCCGTGTTGTGTTTGTGAGGACTGAGTATTTACTAGTGAAATCGAATACGAAGTTGGCTTTAGCTCATTGGGTCTCATCAAAAGCAGCTCTGATGTTTTTGCTGATGTCTTTGAGCCCCAAACATGATACACAGTTGAGGATGACCTTGAACTTCTGATCCTCCTGCTTCAACCCCTAGTGCTGACATTATACAGGCTCAGAGCACTATGCCTGGTTTATGTCATGTTAAGGGTTAAACCCGTGGTTTTGTGCATGTTAGACAATAACTACCAAGCGAGCTGCATCTCCAGCCTTGATGTAGATGTTCTAAAGAGAACTCACCAAATGGCTCATTTCCTGGGTCCTAACGGACAGCAGAGGGGTTTGTTGCTTGCTGATACTCTGCTGGCCGGCTGGTGGTCTTTAGAAGAGGTCACCATCTTCCAAGGTCACTGGTCCTGTGACCCTGTGGAGCTTGAATGGCTGTGAGCCTCTCACAGTGTTGGAGGAGGCTCATGTTCAGTGATACCCATGTGACCTAGTTCACTGAATCCGGACATGCCGTGTTCTGTCTCCGGCTGTGACATGACCTGATTATAAATCTTCAGCAGTCCTGATGTGCAGTCCTGTGTAGCCACCATCCTGGTGGTTAGCCTCCTCTTTCCTTGCCAAGGATCGGTTGGCATTTGGGTGCATTGGAACTGTTCTGAGATGGGAGCCAGCATGTTGCTGCTCTCCACAGAGGCTACCCTCTAGGCTACCCTACCAGGTAAGGGTGGCCTTGGTCCTGTGATCATCTCGGGGCAGTGGACTGCTGCCCTGTGTCTTGTAGGCAGCAGGAGAACTTAGAACTCAGTTCCCCATTCCTCTGGCTGAGATCAAGTAGCTTGGAGAAGCAGGAAGGGAGAAGAAGGCTTGGCCACTGACTTCTTGTTACCGAGAGGAACTTTCCTTGGTGGGCTTTTGGCCCAGGTCTCTGCAGGAACAGGCTTCCTTGCAGGTAGACTTCCCTAGGGACCACCGAGGGCTGTCACCACACCACTGAAGAGTGGCTGGCTGTTCTTTGTGGCTTGGTCTGCATATCCTCCACTGGCCGACTTTGTGGCTCTCCTTCACTCTATAGATTGTCATGCGTCGCCTTCCATCTTAGGCCCTGGGTACTGTGAAAAACAAGGCCAGCCTATCTGCATGGTGATTCCGGCCCCACAGAAGAGACCAGTAAACATCTAGAAGCACAGGGAAGGCAGGGAGGAGAAAGGATGGCAGGCTGGGTGGAGAGAGAGTGAATGCAAACTGAGTTTATGAGATGAGGATCCTAGAGGTGGACTGGAGTCATCGTGGTGAACGGTAAAAACGGTCTCTCTATCCCTTAGACTGACTCAGTGCCAGGCAGTGTAACCAAAATACATCCAAAGGCCCACTGTGTGTGAATTTGTCACTAAGGTGAACATGTGTCTTTCAAGTTGAGCTGCGTTCAGAATATATTATCTGATCTTAATGAGTGTCAAAGTTCCTGGGAATCATGCTTCGAGGTGACCTTCACACCTGTCTCAGCAGTAGAATTGGGTGTTTGCCCCAACTCTCCGTGTTGCAGAGTTAGAAGGCCATGCCTTCTCAGCAGAATCTCTACTTGGCACTGGCTTACCTGTGTTTCTTATCTCTCTCTCTCCGGCAGGAGTTCCGACTCTGAGGAAGCCTTTGAGACCCCTGAGTCAACGACCCCTGTCAAAGCTCCACCGGCCCCACCCCCACCACCCCCTGAAGTCACCCCAGAGCCTGAGGTCAGCGCTCCACCAGCCCCAGAAGAACCAGGTAACCAAATGTCAGGAGCCACCGGCTCTAGGGGACAGAGTTGGCTCTTGGACAGTCCCCAGCCCACAGTGGCTGATGCCCTTTCTCTTGACTGTGTTTTATGCCTCACTGGTTTTTATGATGTCTAAGGGTAAACAGAGTGGGTTGAGCTGTGTGTGTGTCCCGGAAGTGTTTCTGTTGCTTGAGCTCTTGCAGGCTTGGGGGAGTTATTTCTTGAGGGTTGAAATAACTAGGTGTTGGAAATTTCCAGCAGAATCTTCCGTTCACCTATTTGACCCCTTCTCCCGTATGAATATTGACACGAGACAGCTCAGTTCACTCTACGCTTGTATTCTAAGGACAGCTCTCCCAGGCTGGGGGAGGGACATGGGTAAGAAGAGTCAGTTAGTGCAGGATGACCCTTTGGTACTTCTGGGTTTCCTGATTGCTTAACACTTGCCCACAGCTTTTCTCTCCTAGGAGGAGTTGAATAGCACCTTCAAGTTTAGATGTGGAGGTCACTGGGGGCCAGAACCGATCTCAGGGTACCTGCCCACATGGATACTGTTCGGTGTGCATCCCCAGTATACCAGAGGAGATGGAACCACCTCTGATGGGAAGTTTAGTCTAAAGCCTGACAAGAGACATAGCCTGATAGAAATGGCCCCACAGGAACCAAATGGCCCCATCCTTAGACCTGGGTAGAGCTTGAAGGACCCCGCTCTGGCCGTCTTTAGGCTTCAGCCCTCCTCCCGACAAGTCTACAGAGCCAGCTCCCTCTAGACCATGCACTAGGTGCTGTGGGCAGTCACTTTCAAGGTCCACGACTTCTCCTGGCCTGACCCTATCTTCCTGATGGCCTACTCTGTCTACAGAGGGACCAAGAATAGAACTGGGATCTGCAGGCTGAGCACTCACAGCCTGGCTGGAGGCATCCCCAGCAAGGATGGAGCTGGTAGCAAGGGAAGATGGGCCTCGGTCTGGGCTCACCCTCACTCAGGAAGCAAGTGCCTTGTAACTGAAAATAACATTTTGGTCTTGATGTTGATGTGGTTTAAAAAAAAAATGGATGGAATTTTTTTCTTCCTGCCAAAGAAGCAGGCCACTGATTTAGAAAGTATATGCAGTCCCAAGGTTTTAGTTAGTTTTAAACAGCTGGATGCCTTGGGCCGGGGAACAGAGCAGGACAGCTTTCATGGGACTGGGTCCTTCACTGAGGGCTGACAGGGATGGTGTTTCCCCTCTCATGCTCTCCACTGAGTCTGTCTAGACGCTGGCCTGAGAGGGGCATGGTGGGTGACTGTCTTGAGTTAAGGTGGAACCAGAGAACTGTCCAAAGTTCTGAGACTTCAGTGCCCCTTCCTCCGTTTTGTGTGATAACACAAAATAAAAAGGCACTTTCCATATCACTTTTACAAATTCATCCCTAGTTGGATGGAAAGTGGCTGAATACCCAACACTTTGTAGATCTATAGCTCAAACATATCATTAAGGCATGCACAGGGGAAGGTCACTTTCATGGTCCTTGGTACATCTTCCAGGATTTCCTGCCCAGTCCTCTGACAGCTCCTGAGAGCTGTTTATCTCCACTGAAGCATCTGTCTAGCCCCATATTAAACTTGTGACAGTTGAGTAGTCACACCACACAAAAACAGGACACAGCCTCCTTTCTATTGGCTTGGAATCAGGTGTTCAATGGTCTGTATCTGGCGACTGTACACAGGTTCAAAGGGCAGTGGAGGCAGCAGGCAGTTACTCTGGAGGACGCTGAGCACCGGGATCTGGAAGCATGTTGTGGTTTCCCTCCTTGGTTACACACGACTTCCTCCAAGATGGTCTCACTTCTAGAATGGCTGTTCCAGCTGAGACAAAACGTAGACAGGCGACATAGCATCTGTCCTGTGGAGACACCCAACTGGCGCTGTGCTTCTGATGATCATCTTCATTTTTTAGGTTGTGTGACCCATTCCTTTTGTCCTTTGCTCTTGCTTCCTTCCTGGTCAGTTAGATCCAAAGGTGACCCAGGCAGGAACTGAGGACCACTGGGTCCCTCGTGTATGGTTTCCCCATAACACGGAGAATACTGTAAGTCAGTAATGCCATGTTTGGGGTAAGTGGAGACACTTGCTGTTTTCATCCTTTGAAGCGTATCCTATCCTGCATATCCCCTTTAGGCTTTAAGCTAGTTACTCTATTTATTCTCCCATGGATACAAGGTTGTCTTCAGAACAGCCAAACTCAGAACCATTTCATTACCACCCCATGCTTGAAGCGAGGAGTCAGAAAGTGGGATGAGGTGTTAAGTAGGCCCGTATGTTCAGATGGGCTCCATCAGGACTGACTTGGGGCTCTTCTGTTCTGGGGAATGACTTTGGAAAGCTCTGAGGTCTTGATGTAGGAGCCTGGGTTGTACACACTAGATGTATATCCCAGTGCACCGCTGGTTTTGGGAGATCCTTATGTCTGGCTCTGATGCTTTGGAACCTCATCATTTAATTGGAAGTATGGCCCACATTGTGAACGAGTTGAGTCCTGTCTAAAAAGGTAAAGGTAAGCTTTAGAGCGGGATGGCAGCCCAGCACAAAGTGGCAGGAGCTCTCCGGCAGTCAGATGTAAATGGAGAGCTTCCATTTGCTGGGCTCTGGCTTTTCAATCTTCATCACGCTGGTGTGCAAACTGTTGAGGAGCAGCAGCTGCCTCAGGACAGGGAGGGCAGCGCCAGCCACTCCCCAGCTTCTTTTTCAACAAAGCAGAGGATCGTCTCCATTCTTAATAACAAACACACACAGTCCCGCCTCTTACTTAAATAGCTGCTCATAAAAGGATGAACATTATAGAGGCTTAAGAGATAACCTGTGTGGAGGGGGTTGGCGATGCTAATTGCCCCTGAGTCACAGTCCCTCAGAACCTTTGACCACACCTCTTGGAGTCTTTGAACGGGGACTTTAACACTTCTCCTTTGAAAACTGCAGTGAGCCTGTCTGTGTAGAGAATACCGTCAGGAGACCTGAACTGGGGACTGTCTGCATAAAGCACCCACCTCCTTGGGTTGGGCTGTACCAAAGATCTCCTGATTTGTTGCACAGGTTGGAAGCTGCACCCCCACACCATCTTCCCATCCATTCTGCAGACCCGCGGGGGGTGCCGCAAAGGCATGAGAAGGCACTGTGCTGCTTGCGTGGGTCGCGCTGGGGAGAGGAGCGTTTGTTCTGAAAACCGTGGGAAAGAGAGGGCAGGAGAGGAAAATCCATTGTTTACCGTTTTCCTCTGCAGAATGCCTGGAATGTCACTAGAGGAGCCCCAGGAGCCACAGGAAATAATAGGCGAGACCTTTGCCTGGGAGAGTGCAAACATGGTTCTTCCTCCTGGAAACCTGTTTGACAGAGCGGTCACTTACCTTGTGCTGGGTCCTATGAGCGTGTTTGTGCGCCATGGCACAGAAGCACAGGATGCTGAGTGCCCACCTTGCGTCTGTCCCCGTCTGAGGAGCCCAGTTTTCCTGCGTATAAATGAAGGCAGCAGCCTGCACATTCTGGAATCTCTCCCCTCTAGCCTCTGTAGGACACTCGGCAATGTCGTCCCCGAGAGACGTACTTAACTTTCACCTGATTAAATAATAGCTTTGGCTTAGGGACCTTCCCTGTGTTGGGCTCCTAGTGGGGCCTTTGTCTGCTTCATGTCCCTCTTGGAGAGGGAATTACCCCTTATTTAAATAACACCCCCTTACTTTGAGGTCATAGACCTTCCCTGAATCCTACAGCATGTGAGGGACTCTGGGATGAGAGCTCCCGCTCTCCCGTGCAGCTTGTCTGTGCAGGGGCTACCTGGTACTTCTGGCCTCATAGGTGCTGAGTCTGTTGCTCTGCCTGCCAGCACTCAGCCACGAGCCGAGCAGCTCTGTCAGCTGGTTCCCAGAGCTGCAGCCTGAGCTGAGCCCCACAGGATGGTCAAGTGGGCAGGAAGTAGGTGGTCAGTCAGGGACACAGTGGGAGAGCTGAGGTGAACTCCTTGCCCATCCTTTCTGGGACATTTTTCTCACGGTGAGAAAGCCTGTCTGCTCATTCTTGCTGGCACCCTTCTAGCCTGGAGAAGGGCTCTGTGAGGGCCTGGATGGTGATGTTAGCTGCTCAGTGTGCCTACACATTTCCTCTTCCTGGAAAGAGATGGCCCGCCGGTCTCTGGTCTTGAACTACTTCTCTCGACATTAGCTGTTAGCAATGCTTCTTTCGTCACTGGGTCTACCACAGGAGGCTTGTTTCTGTACGTACTGGCATCTGCTTTCACCTCCTCTGAAAAACCCAGGTGTGACCCAAGCCCCCTGGTATTGAGCTGTCCCTCTGGGGCTGTAGAACAGGGAGCAGGTGCCATTGGCATGGGCAGGGTCTGAGGGGCTGTGGCTGTTATTTCCTGGCACCAACTATGCCCTAGGCTGGACCTTCATGTGGCCTTCCATGCCATCCTGACAAGAACCCCTGGCTTACAACAGCAACAGATTTATGAAATAACTTGCCCAGAATGCACAGCCTCAACCTTGGCCAGCCTGCCCGTAGGCAGCGTAGCTTGTGGACAGCAGAAGTTTGTTGCTGTTGTTCTGAGGCTGGGGTTCAGGTTTGGTGTCTGGAGGAGGTCAGGTTTGCCAGCAGCACCCACCTGTGCCTCACATACCCTCACGTGGCAGATGGGACAGACAAGCTCCCTCGAGTATGAACCCCATGAACACTCTTTCCCGTGACCTAATCACCTCCCAGACGTCTTGCCTTGAGAATGAGATTTCTGGTGGGAGTTTCAGGGGTCATAGATGTTTAGTCTGAAGACACAAGTTGAGGAGCAGGGCTTTTCAGAGCTGGGTCTGGGTGCCACAACACTTGGGCCAGCTGGCTTTCCGGCTCTTTCTGATGCGAATGTTAATATGTACCCAGGTTTCTGGAACCAGTGAAGCTGTTGGGGACTCTGGAGCATGTTGGTCTCTTGCCCTGCGATAGGCACTGTGCAGGTAGAGGGTAGTCATTGAGCAAGGGGCACGGGAGCCCACTGCAGTCAATCCAGAGCCCCATTCACCTCAGGCTAGGAGGATGGTCGGAGGTTGTGGCTGCATAGATAGGTGAGGAAATCAGGGGGTAGTGACCTCAGTGGCCCACTGTGGCCGTGCTCACACTGCCCTGAGAAACGTGGGTGGAGATACCAAGAAGCTGACCAGGCCCTGGTCCTCTAGACACCCATTTACTTCCCTCTGTGACCCTACTGGAGAGTCTGGATGCAGCTCCTTATCCATAATCATACTCTCAACCCTGGCAGCTCCATGAGCTCTAGTGGACCAGGGATGCCCTGGTCTCCTAGGTGGGTAGCTCAGCCCAGGGTCCCCAGGAAGGACGGGGCAGCTGTTGTCCTGGTACAACATTTAATCATTATCTTAGGTAGGGTTTCTATTGCTGTGATCATGAACGGAAGTCAGAGCAGGAACCTGGGGGCGGGAACTGAAGCAGAGGCTGTGGAGGGATGCTGCTCACTGGTTTGCTGTTTGCGGCTTGCTCAGCCTGTTTTCATGCAGCACCCAGGACCACCAGACCAAGGTGGCACTGCCCACAGTGACCTGGGCCCTCCCACGTCAATCATCAATCAAGAAAATGCCCCACAGGCTCACCAATCTTACGGAGGCATTTTCTCAGTTAAGATTCCCTCGTCCCTGGTATGTCTAGGTTTCTGTCAAGTTGACACAAACCGTCCTGCACAGTCATCATCGTAGCAGTGGGACAATATCGGTGTCTTGAGAGGTGTCCTGGGGTCTACGACAGTGAGCATGGCTGAGGAGCTTTGGTAAGGGACTCTGAGCTGATATGCTGCAGTCTTTCCATCACTTCTTACTCAGTCCTGAACCCTGGCACTGCCTTCTCTGCACCAGGTTGCACTGGTGGCCCATCACCTTGCTGCTGCCTCTAGCTTACCAAGGGGGCACTTTTAAAGTATGTCTATTTTCAGACTTTTTTTTATTGCTTTTATGAGCGTTTTGCTTGTATGTGTGTATGTGTACCATATGCTTGCCTAGTGTCCAAGGATGTCAGAAGAGGGGTCAGGTCCCCTAGAACTGGAGTTATGGATGATTGTCAGGCACCATTCGGGTGCTAGGAACCAAACTTGAGTTTAACTACCCTGTTATCTCTTTCTAGTCTCCAAAGGAAGCACTTTGTGCAATTTCACTTGTTGCTCATGGTAACATTTGAAGGAGAAGGTTAGAAGAGATGACCATTTTTAAAACGACAAGAGAATCTGGAAGGCACGATGAGGCACTGGTTCAGCCTAGGGCCTGCCAGAGTAGACTATGGCATTCTGGGTGGGCAGCTCTGGGGGGGAAGAGACCAAACAGGACAGAAACGGGACATTTGCTGTGCATGCGGTAGAGCTGGGACCCAGGTTCCAGCTCAGTGACCACCCCCAGTGGACTGTCACCACAGAGGTGCCCATGGATTCCGGTAGGTGATGCCACTTGCACAAAGCCCCCATGGATCTCTCACCATCCTGACTGCCATGTCACTTAGCTTCTCAAAGACTGGACCATAATGAGAAAAGTCTGATTTTCATAGACTCTCCCCAGTTTAATTTTCGTTAGTTCCGTCGTAGTCAGGGTTTCTATCGCCGTGAAGAGACACCATGACCATGGCAACCCTTATAAAGAAAAAACATTTAATTGGGGTGGTTCACTTACAGTTTCAGAGTTTCAGTCCATTTTCATCATGGTGGGGAGCATGTCAGCATGCAGGCAGATGGTGGCTGAGAGTCCTACATCTTGCAGGCAGCAGGAAGTCCACTGAGACACTGGGCCGTATCCTGAGCACAGGAAACCTCAAAGCCTGCCGCCCCCACAGTAACACACTTCCTCCATACCCACTCCAACAAAGCCATAGCTCCTAATAGTGGCACTCCCTAGGAGATTATGGGGGCCAGTCACATTCAAACTACCACAGTCCCAACGTCTCGATCTCTGGTAAGCCTCTGGGACGTGAGGGAGGTCTGGGAGGAGACCTGTCGACACAAGATGGACATCCAGGAGCAGCTCAGAGAGCCCTCCTCCACAGGTGAGAGTTCTTAGGACTCAGCCAGGTCTTTCAGAGAGAAGGGGCCTTGCCAGGGGCCTCTGCCGCTCTTGCTGGCCCCCACTGGGTGTACTTTCTTGAGCCTTGTGTTCTGGGTCACATCCAAGGAAGGCAGTGGACACTATAGACCTGCCCCTATCTGGGCATCCTCACAGGGAGTCAAAGCTCAACCTCACGACTGACCCTGTCCTGTCTGTGGTCACCCTCAATCCTCAGGCCATTGTGTGTCTTACAGGATGGGAGGGAAGCTTTAAGATTGAAGTGGGGGCTGGAGCGATGGCTTAGTGGTTAAGAGCACTGGCTACTCTTGCAGAGGACCTGAATTCTGTTCCCAGCACCCACATGCTCCCCAGCTCACAACTGTCTGTAACTTCAGTCTCAGGGAATCCAGCGCCCCATTCTGACCTCCTCAGGTATCAGGTACACATGTGGTGTACAGGCATACGTGCAGGCAAAACACCCCTACACATAAATTCTTTTTAAAAAAGTTTAACATTTAAAAAAGGGAACCAGCCCCAGGCTTCCCTGACCAGGACACTCGCTGTGGCACCTGTTAAAATAGAAATTCAAAGCTCTGTCTCTGCTGGTCTGCTCTTTAAGAAGGGATGGACTGATCAGTGGGTGGGAAAAGGGGATGTCCGGGTTTTAATCAGTGTCTCAGATGTGTTTTGGGCTAGACAGGTTTGGGAAATCTTGAATTTATCATATGCTTGCTCTGGGTTACCTACAACTCCCGGCAAAATGCCACAAGAGGACCAAGTAATGCTCTGTTGATCTCCGGTAGCCTGCTTTAAAAGGAGACCTTTTCTGTATTAGCGTGCTTAGATGGCCAGCCATGCTTCCAGGGGGCTTGATTTATTAGTCAGTTGAGAACCTGAGCATATCAGGATGCCAAGGGTTCACGCTGGCCATTGCATCTCTGTCCCCGAGAGAGTTCATAGTGCAGGAGGGAGAGCTCTGGCTGTCTCAAGTGTCACTTGGGAAACGCTCCAGCAAGGCTACGAAGTGTGGCCTCCGGTGAAGGTAGGGAGACTTCGGGTGGGTGATGTCAGTCATCAGGGCACTGTTTTTCCTCTAAATCCCTCGTTTCTGAATGCTTCTGTTTAGCTTAGGTTATGTTGTGTAGCACGGGTGTTGTAGACAGGATTGTGTTCCTGCTTTGTTGCCCAGCACGGGTATTGTAGACTGGATTGTGTACCTGTTAAATCTGCATGTTGAAGTCCTCACTCCTGATGTGGTATGGTAGAGATAGGGTCTTTCAGGTGGTAATTAAGGTTTGTAGAGTCTTAGGGTGGGGCCCTGTAACAAGAGGAGACATCAGGCCAGAGATGATGGCACAAGCCTTTAGTCCCAGCCCTCAGGAGGCAGAGGCAGGTGGATCTTTGTGAGTTCGAGGCCAGTCTGGTCTATAGAGTGAGTTCCAGGACAGGTTCCAAAGCTACACAGAGAAACCCTGTCTGGGGGGGTGGGGAGGGAGAGAAGACATCAAGGATACATCTGCTCAGAGGAAAGGCCATGGAAGGACACAGCCAGATGTGACCACCTCAAAGTCAAGGAGAAAGGCCCCAGGAGAGGCCAGACTTGGTGACACCTTCATTGTGGACTTCTGGCCTCAGGACTCAGGACAACAAGAAACACATTTCTTCTCCATTGTTGAAGCCACCCCGTCTTTTAATGGAGTGGGGGCAACTGAGCTGATTCGAATAGCTGAGACGCCTCTGGGGACTCTTCACATAAGCTGCAGATGCTGACGTCCCCGGGAATGAACTAGAAGCTAGAGCCAGGGATACAGTGTGGACTTCTAGAGGCATCTTTCCCAGGCTTACACCAGTGAGTACAGCGGCATGTTGACGTAGATGGAGTGGTTTGGGTCCCATCTTTCCTTACCTCTGTATTCAAGGTGTGTCCCGTAGTGACCGACACTGGGGGCAGCCCAGGTTTAGGGTGAATGAAGTCTTCATGCAGATCTATGTGGCTATGTAGCAGTCTAGTGGGAACCCAACTGGGCATACTTACCTTGCAAGTCAGGGCTTGCCATGGCAATGATGTGGGGAAGTTATCCCAACCTCGTAATGGACAACAGGGAGAGCCATTCTGCTCTGAGAACCATTCTGTAAAATAGCAACTCCCAACCAGGGACAGTGCTGCCTTCCTGGGGACAGGAGGCAATGTCTGGGACATATTGTCACAACTAGGATAGAAGGTGCCACCGGCATCTAATAGGTCAAAGCTAAGGATGAAGCAAAGCATCGTTACACCGAACAGGCTGGCCCGCCAGGATGAGGGACTGCCCCCAAGCATCCTTTGGGCTGAAGACAAGAAACTGCAGCAAATCTGGGTGTCTTTGCCTGTGACTCAGTTAGGGAACAGTGCTTCTGAATAGGAAAGCCAGGCTAAGTAGGCAGGAAACCGAAGCAGATGTTAAGCTGACTGTTGCACGATGCGAGGAAAACTACTGACATCTGAAGGCAGCCGTGGCGATGGAACAGATTGAAAAGGAAGCTTGGCACCGGAGGGTCTGTCTACAGAAGTGAAGGGATGGCCGAGGCCCCTCTCCCTGCTGCCAAGCCCATGTGACAGCACCTGGCCCCCCTCAGCGTCTCTGGTCCTCTGCCTTCTGAACCAAGTATCCCGGAGCAGCCACAGGGCAGGAAGACGAGGTTGCTGCTGACCAGAAGGGGCTGTACTTGAAGGCTGGAGGACCTCAGAAGAGAAGGGAAGTGACCTCAGAAGGAAGAAAGATGGACACCTGTCCTGAGATGAGAAGGAAGCAAGTGTGTGTGGTGGTGGTAGGAAATAATTTGGTGCAAAGAGCTGGGACCAGAGGCTGCAAATGCTTAGAACATGTGTGCCTAGTGGAGTTAGGGTTAGAGGAGAGATGGGAAGGCCTGGAGCCAGCACTGGCTTCTAGACTGACAGGGAGGCTCCCCCAGGTGCTCGTAATCCAAGGGATGTTTATTAAGCTTTCTGAGGGACAATTTTCCAGGTTGGAAACAGAGGTAAGTAAGCCTCTTTCTGAACCTGAGAGGCTTGCATTTCCTTGGGCTGTTATCTCCCACTTTCTCAGCCAGGATCCAGCTGCGGGGTTTGCCTGTGAGCAAAGTTAGGAAGCACCGTGAGAGGACCCCACCCCCCTACAGCAGAGAGCATCCACAGCTCAGAGTGGGAGGAAGTGGGGTGCCTTCTACAGAAACGGACTGGCTTGTTTGACTATGAGCCTCTCCCACACCTGGGGGATTGGGACGAAGGATAAGACAGCCATTTAGAAAGTAAAAGTGGAGGACACCCAGGCCATGTGTCACATGAGTTTGAATCTCATGTGACACATCCTCTTAGAAACTGTCCATTTATCTGAAACTCAAGTGTAATGGCTTCCTGGACTTTAGCTGGAAGTGAACCTGGAGAAAAGGGCTAATGCATCATAATGTCTGTCTGTGTGCACAGTCCATCAGTCCTGTGCAGCCTGTTCTGTTTTATGGTCTGCCTTCTGTAGACCATGGTACAAGGTTTTCCTTTTTCTAGCAGAACAGCTGGGAACCCAGAAATCTGCGCAAGGGCTGGTGGGTTTCCCGGGAGCAGTGGGGCAGTGAGATCACTGGGCATCCTTTGGAGTCCCTGAGCATGTTGGAAGATAAGGAAGCAGCCTTATTGGCTGGAGGAGTTGGAGGAGCTCAGAAGCTGGGAGGAGAGGGCTGAGAATGGACAAGAGGCAAAGCCAGAGTAAGGCAGGCAAGCAGGTTGGTGGGAGAGGGTCCAGGTCGTGTCTGGAGGGGCAGGTGGCAAAGGGCAAGCTCAGTCCTACTCAGTTGTATGGCCTGCTCACATAAAGCCTTGCACATTCTTCCCAGGGTCTAAGCAGTCAGGATCAGGGTTGACTGTGACCGTATTTAATTTGTATACCAAAGGTTGACTATATTTTGCTTGCCTTCTTTGTTTCCTGCCTTGCTCCTGTCTGACTTCATCCACATCAGCCTCAACATTATTTTTAGAACACCCCAGGGCCTTTGCACACAGAGCCCTTTCTAACGTGCTTTCTGTTTGTTTTGTGAACTTCCGGGTGAGGTTACAAACAAACCTGATAGGACACGAATGACAGACTAAAGTAGCAATCCCCTAGGGTCAGTCCAGCTTGGCCTTACTTACAGAGTGTGGGTAACCCCAAAACAGCCACACCACAGAAAGTCACTTTGGCGTGGACGACAGTTTCTCCAGAGCTACAAAGATAGAGTCCTCCCTTCGGTTGGCACTCCACGCTCTACAAAGAGACCATACCCAGCTTGGGTATGTGTAGGAGGGAGTGATGGGACGCTCAGGGGAGGGTCATTAGACCCTCCCCAACTCCTTCTTCGTGAGGGACTTGTCATCAGACCTGATCTTGAGAGTCCCTTGCAAGTAAGCAGTCACCGGATGCTTTGGTAGGATGATGCCTTGGTGGCGATGGCAGTGGCCCACAGGCCAAGAGGACAGTGGTCTACAACCAGACTTTATCTCTTTCCTGATTGTTGCTCAGATTCTCAGCATGACCCCTGGTCAAGGTCAAGCACTTAGTAAACTGCTTTGGAATGAATGAACCATGGGGCTTTTTTTTCATCAGCTACCTGGCTCTCGTTATACAGATGAGGGCACTGAGGGAAACCTGCCCAGGGTCTGGAGCCAGTGATGCTATGAAACCAGGATTTGTTGCCCATACAGACAGGGGTGCCCCGTCTTTGGAGTTTATCAACCTCTGCTCTGCAGAGTGGGGATCTGGCACAGAACGAGAAGTGTTCTCAAGTGTCCCATGCCTTTAGGTGACATCTTTGTCTCCTTTCCCTCAGGATGCAGTTCTGAGCCGGTTGTGGTTCCCGATGGCCCTCGCAGCGACTCCGTGGAAGGAAGCCCTTTCCGCCCTTCACACTCCTCCTCGGCGGTGTTCGACGAAGACAAGCCCATAGCCAGCAGTGGGGCGTACAACCTGGACTTTGACAGCATCGAGCTGGTGGACAACTTTCAGAGCTCGGAGCCATGCTCTGCTGACTCCAAGGGCCAGGAGTGTAAGGTGAGCACGCGGAGGAAATCCACCGAGTCCGTGCCCCCTTCCAAGTCCACGCTGTCCCGCTCGCTCAGCCTGCAAGCCGGCGACTTTGACGGTGCTTCCTGCCCGGGCAGCCCCGAAGCGGGGACCCTTGCCGCAGATGCGTGTGGCACAGGATCTAACAGTGCTTCCAGCACCCTTAAGCGAACTAAAAAAACACGGCCGCCTTCCTTAAAAAAGAAACAGGCCACCAAGAAACCCACAGAGACCCCTCCAGTGAAGGAGACCCAGCAGGAGCCAGACGAAGAGAGTCCGGTCCCCACCGAGGAGCACCTTGCGCCTGAGACAAAGACGGAGTCGGTCACACCTGAGAGCACTGGGGGCACCTTGTCAGAGGAGACGCCCCTGGAGCCCGCCGCTCTGCCCACAGCCGCCTGTCCTTTGGCTTTGGAGAGTGAGGAAGACATCAGCCCTCTGGTTTCTGGAGGTGGCCGAGTGCAGAACTCACCCCCTGTGGGGAGGAAATCAGTGCCTCTCACCACAGCCCCTGAGGCAGTGGAGGTGACCCTATCGGATAGTGGGGGGCAGGAGGACTTGCCTGCCAAAGGGCTCTCCGTGAGGCTGGAGTTTGACTATTCTGAGGACAAGGGTAACTGGGACAGTCAGCAGGAAAACGCCCCTCCCACCAAAAAGATAGGCAAGAAGCCAGTTGCCAAAATGCCCCTAAGGAGGCCAAAGATGAAAAAGACACCCGAGAAGCTCGACAACACCCCTGCCTCACCTCCAAGGTCCCCTACCGAACCCAATGACATCCCTATTGCTAAAGGTACCTACACCTTTGATATAGACAAGTGGGATGACCCCAATTTTAACCCTTTTTCCTCCACCTCAAAAATGCAAGAGTCTCCCAAACTGCCCCAACAGTCGTACAACTTTGACCCTGATGCCTGTGAAGAGTCCCTTGACCCCTTTAAGACATCCTCTAAGACCCCCAGCTCACCTTCCAAATCCCCAGCCTCTTTTGAGATCCCAGCCAGCACCGTCGAAGTGGACGGGGATGGGTTGAATAAGCCCGCCAAGAAGAAGAAGACCCCCCTGAAGACGTAAGTTCAAGGAGGGAGGTGGTGAGGATTCAGAGCGGGTGTGCGTTGCTGTGAGTTCTAGTCCTGCCTGTGCCTGGGGAGTCCCCGGCTGCCCTCGTCCTGCCCCCCTCCCCCTCCCCCTCCCCCTCCCCTGTGGCTGTCGTGACACCGTTTTTGTGGCTGTTTTCTCCAAGCAGGCAGGACACACGTTTCCTTTCTTTCTGCAGCCTCCGTGCTATCATCCCCCCTATCCCCGAACCCACCAAGTCCTTGATCTTTTGCCTTAATCAATCAGTGGCTTGAAGTTTTATGTTTAGCCATTGATGACCTCTCAACTCCTGGGGATGATGGGAAGTTCTGTAGAAAAGGAGCAGACCTGGCTACCTTCCTGTTGGTGGCTGAACTCTTCCCTGGTTAGCATGTGCATTGCCTTTGGATTAGCTGAGACATACACCCTGCAAAATACCGTTAAGTTTGTTCCTACCTGCTAATACGACTTTCACTCAGGGGCCACATAAGGTAGCAGGCTGCAGGAGGCCCCGAGATGGAGAGAGCTGCTGCGTGCCCTCCGACGAGTGTGCTCTCCGACGAGTGTGCAAGAAACAGGCTCTTTCTTGCCTTCCCACTCTCTGGTCATCTTTTTCAAATAAGACTTGAAAGTCTCCGTAAGACCTGAGGAGATTGGCGGGACCTGGACGGGGGAAGCAAACCCTCCAGTCCCTAGGAAGAGTGGCTTTTGTCCACACACGCGTGCCAGTGGTTCCCCCTGGCTGCTTGGTGTTGGTGCCCTTGGCACTCATCCTGAGAAGTCCAACTTTTTCGGCTAGAGGTCCATTCCTCAGGACCTGTAACCTGAGGACCATGTGCCCAGTTGCTACAGACGTCCTGGCTCTCTTGGGAAGCATCACTGTAATTTAATCAGGTGGAGAACATTCAGCCTCCCATCCCAGGGCTGTGGAACAAGCCCCAGTGTTGGCCTCTCTGGGTCTGGCTTGAATAACACAGGGTGACCCATCTGCATTGGGTATCTGAGGATAACTCGGGTTCTGCTTTGTGGGTTGCTCTATCACCATCTTACAGTAGCTGAAGGCCATTCCAGCTCCAAACATGGACTTCTTTTAGTTCTGTTCCCCAACCAGGCCCTTCTTAGAGATTCTATAAGATCCATATTAGAACCTTACTTTTTTTTAAATAAATCTAACTTTTATATAGATTCTTTTTCATACAGCATATTCTGATCACGGGTTCCCTTCCTCCAACTCCTGCTTACCCAAATCCACATAGAACTTGAAAGTGGAATAATAACCAGGCGGTGGTGGCGGCAGAGGCAGGCAGATCTCTAAGTTTGAGGCCAGCCTGGTCTACAGAGCAAGTTCCAGGACAGCCAGGGAAAATCCTGTCTCAGAAAACAAACAAACAAACAAACAAAAAACCCAAACAAACAAAAAAGTGGAATAATGCCCAGGAATGCTGACACTTCAAAGCCATAACTTCTCATCTTTAGAGAGTCATCTGTCAGCCACCCCCTTCTTCTGACCCCAAATTGTATTTTCCCCAGTTGCTTTCTCCTTTGCTCATCAGAGCTAAGAAGGTTGGGGAAGCTGCCCCTGTGTCCTGGCGTCACCCTTAGTACACGTGGGTCTGCTGGTTTGGAAGACTATTGTGTGGAGGCAGAGCTCTTAGGTACCAACCCTCCAGCTGGTCAGAGCCTGGAGAGGAAGCGGTGTGCCAACAACCCCTTCCCAGAAGGCTGGACTGTGTACCCTGGAGCAGAATCCGCTATGGATGGCTGCCACATCCTAAGCCACGAGTGCCCGGTGTCTGCAGATTTATCTTTGTGTCAGTTCCTTCTGTCTGTCTCTCTTCTTTGTCTTCTTGTCTTAGGATGGTTGAAGATGTGATGTCTGTGTGTTCTCTGTTGTAAGTAAATTTAATGCAGTCTGCTTCTTGCACCTCCTGTGTGGGGCTTCCGCCTTGTTTCCGCTTGCAGCCCCTCTCCTTTCGTGGTGGTGGTCTCTGTGGTGGCCGCTGTGTTTCTGCGTAGAGCTTGGGAATGATGATGGGTCGGGGCTCCCCTGCCGTCAAGGTTGCTTTTCTGTTTCACCGTGATTAGCATGAGACCTGCTGAGCTGTGCAAACATGATTAGCCAACAGCTGCCTGCCTGTCCGCAGTGGAACCCTTCCCCTGCTTGTTTTTTTTTTTTTTTTTCTTGGTGGGGGTGGGGTACGTATCTTCATCTGAAATCCATATATTGGTTTTTAACTCCTCATTCCATTCTTTTGTTGTAAGTTGGGCTGGCGGGTGATTGCTTTCAGTAGCAGGATGCTTTGTATTAAGCACTGCAGGAAGCCTGGGGCAGAGACTGCCCTGGCTGTTTTTGTTACATTATGAGGCATTACCATTTGGGCTCTTCCAAATTCATGCTTGCAGAAATCTGAGGGAATGTGGGATCAGCTCAGCATGGAACCCATGGCTGAGAACCACTGCCAGAGTGCCTTGGGTCATATTCTTGGCTACTTATGTCTAGGCTGGATATTAACATGTCTCATCTATGGGTAGCCCCACCAGGCACCAATGCAACTGGCCACCTGTGTGCCTCTAGTACATCATACCCTAGCCAGGGCAGAGCTCAGGGCTCTCAATCTATGTTCCTTTCAACCTTCCCTTACAGGGGAAGCTGACCTGGACCCAGGCTTCTGGCAGCCTCCAGGATAGCATGGAGTCTCCCAATTCTGTCCTATCCGAGCAGCTGCTTTTTAGTATTTTCAAGTCATCTAGCACCTATAAAAGTTATATATTTATATGCATGAATAAATATATGCCTTAGGTTGGGACTGGACTGTTTTTATGGCAAATGCCATAAATGCTGTAAATAACCATTTACAGTATTTTCTTATGATCAAATGCCATTGTTGGAGTGTTTTATTTGAGAGTACACAAGGAAGGAACTTGGGTATCGAATTTCTCTACTACTTTAGTTAACGTGGGAAACGGAGGAGAGTGATAGGACTTTAATTGAGGGACCCTGCCTCCTCTATACCTGAGCTCTAGCCTTGCCTCGTCCTAAAACCATACTGGGGAGAGCTGGAACCAGGAGAAAAGGGCCAGTTGTAGGTTGAGGGTGTTCATTTTTCATTATAGAAATGACCCCCAGAGCATGGTGGCTCATGGACCGAATATTACTACTTGTGCCCAAACTATTCCCTTTCTCCTGGGGTCGGTCTGCCCCACCTCTGTTACCTTGTATGAAGGAAAAAGAAAGGGAGAAAAGAGTATGGAATCGTGGGCACAGCCAGGGAAAGGCATAAGACACAATCTTCCTCGACTCTGCCTTTAGTCAGAATCCTACCCAGAGTCTCTCAGAGCAGAAGAACCCATTGCGCTCTGTGTTCCTGTGAGTACAAAGCGCTCCCCGGGTCCCCACAGGTTCCAGAACTTTTCTGTTTCTGCTCAGGCTCCTCTGGCTATTCATTAAGAGCTGTGTCTCCTTGCCCATGTGAAAATTGGATCCTGTTAATTAGTGCCATGAGCCTGCGGCCCCTCCCCCAACCTTAGTTGGCTCAGAAATTAGTCTCCTCACCACAGGTTTGCTGTATAGTAGTAAGAACAGTTTGTTAAATTTAGCTGCATCTTTCTGGGTCGGCTCTCCAAAATGGCTTCTCGGTAAAGGTTTCCAGCTTGATGGATCTTCCCCTTGGGGGCAAAAATAATATCAGTTAAAAAGTCAGAATGAGCTATTGGGTAGGCGGGAGGCTGGGTGGTTGCCGGGTGCTTGGGAATGACCTGTGACCCTGTGTTGTTTACCTTTCCCATTTTATTTACAGTGACACATTTAGGGTGAAGAAGTCACCAAAGAGGTCTCCTCTGTCTGATCCACCTTCTCAGGTACAGCACTCCCTTGATTCCCTTGAGCATTATTACATTGCTAATCGGGGAGTTAATGCTGCTTTGTCTGTACACACACACACACACACACACACACACACACACACACACCCTTCATGCACTAGTGTAACACACACATGCATATACACACTCCTGCACACGTGCACATACACTATGCACACTAAAAACCAGGGAGAGCAGAGTTTTCCTTTTTTCTCTTTATGGCGTGGAGTGTTTTAACCTCCCCCTCAGTTTGGTGGAGATCAAGGTGTGTTCTATGAGGAATTAGTTGAGAGTAAGGGCAAGATTTTATAGTGGAAATTCTTCTAGTCTCTTCTGGCCATTTAATCTTCTGAGAACTTGCATCAAGTTGAGAGGGTCTTTTGAAATCAATGGACACAGAGTGAGAAAGTGAGGAGGGGGGCTGGAAACTTGACTATCAGGAACAACAAATTATGTCATCAGAGTTAGAGTGGGAAGATGAGGGACGCTTACCCTCAAGAAGCTTGGGGCTAGAGAGAAAGTTTAGTGATTAAAAGTACTCACTGCTCTTGCTAAGGATCAAAGTTCAGTTCCCAGCACCCACATGGTGGTTCACAATTGTCAGTACAAGGGTTCTAACACCCTCTTCTGGCCTCTGTGGGTACTGCACGCACATGATGCACATAACGTACACACAGGCAAAACACTTATACACATAAAATACATCTTTAGGAAAAAGAAGTGGGGGCTTGAATTCGTTATGAGTCTCTTTCCCTCTTAGTGGTGTTTCTAACAAGCTCATTTCTTCCACCCTCCTCATAGACCAAGGAAGGTAATCCTCAGGCAGGCTTGCTAGCATTCTGGGTTATAAGACAAGGTGATCTTCAAATCAAAACCAACTTCGATTGCTGACCATTGGGCAGTGAAAGAACATACCAGGACCTCAGCTCCAGGGATAGGAGACTTGAGGTCCAGCTGTAGCTGTCCCCTGGGTTCTCACTATACAGTGGCGGTAAAACCCCCTTTTCTTCATCAGGACCTGTGTGAAGACTCTTAGACAGTGCTGATGATACGACTATAAAAATAGCTGGAATCTCTCAGATAACCAAGACAGAGACGTAGTTATTGTTTTGTTTTGAGACAGGGTCTCACACTGGCTCATGTTGGCCTGGTACTTACTGCATAGCCCAGGCTAGCCTCAGTCTCTTGAGTGTTGGGATCTCAGGGATGAACCATCATACTGAGGCTTTTTGTTGTTGTTTTCAGTACTGGGTATTGAACCCAGGACTGTGCACATGCAAGGCAAGCACCAGGCCATGGAGCCACATCCCCAGTCCTTGAAGAAAGGGTCTTACACCATAGCCCAGTCTGGCCTCACACTCCCAGCAGTTCTCCTGCCTCAGCCTCTCAAATGCTAGGATTACTAGGGAGGAGTTACTATGTTCAGGGTTGTTGATTGTTTTTTATCAACTAATTAATTTTGATAAACCCATGGTTTCCTCCAGGGGCACTGTGGATCAGAGTCCCAGAGGAGCAGATGGAGGGGTTTCCTTGGTTTGAGGGGCACGGATTCTGAGACTGGGTAAAAGAAGAGGCTATCTCCTCTCCTCACAGGACTCCACTCCAGCTGCCACACCGGAAGCACCCCCAGCAATCTCTGCAGTGGTCCATGCCACAGATGAGGAGAAGCTGGCCGTCACCAGCCAGAAGTGGACGTGTATGACAGTGGACTTGGATGCTGACAAACAGGACTTCCCACAGCCCTCAGACCTGTCTAACTTTGTAAATGAGACCAAATTCAATTCGCCCTCAGAGGGTAAGCAACTCAGTGGCCAGCCAGACCCACACCTTGCCTTGGAGAATACTGTCGCTAGGGGGCAAAGAGCCAGGAAAGATACTTGCCAGCCAGGTAACCATTACCCGTGTGACAATCTGCACACCTCCCCGCTGAATGCAAAGCTAAGGCTTGAGAGCAACTGTCCCCTGGCCACATGATGCCTGCTGAGAACCATACTGGCCCCTCTAACCCAGATCCTGAATCCTCACTTGCTTGTCCTTGGCTGTATGGCTTATGATACCTTCTGTAGTTTCGAAAGGCACAGTGCCAAAGGAACATCAGTCATACTGAACTTTGTAAGTCAACTCACCCATGGGTCTTTTGGTGCCATCCTTGTTCATAGCATAGCCCTCACAGATTGGTCATACAGTATGGCCATAGTTTTTTTTTTTTACAATTTATTTATTTATTATGTGTACAGTGTTATGCCTGCATGTATGCCTGCAGGCCAGAAGAGGGCACCAGGTCTCATTATAGATGGTTGTGAGCCACCGTGTGGTTGCTAGGAATTGAACTCAGGACCTCTGGAAGAGCAGCCAGTGTTCTTAACCTCTGAGCCATCTTTCTAGGCCCATGGCCACAGATTTTAATGAGGCCTGGAGGCAGACGGTTTCCCCAGGTTTGCTAATGAGAACTTGGTGGATTTGGGAAGATCCCAAGCACTTGTCTTATCTCAGTGTCTTCCTTGTGCTGTGTTTTCAGTCTCTGCTTCCTCTCTGATTGTTCGGCGTGAATAATTCATGTATCTGAGGGCTGGGGTGTACTCGGTTGGTAGAGTGCTGCATGAAGCCCTGGGTGCCTCCCCACCGCGTAGATCCTAGGTGTAGAGGCGCACACCTGTCCTCCCAGCAATCTGGAAGGTAGAGACAGGAGAACCAGAAGTTCACTCTCCCTCCCCCACCTTTGCCTGTCTCAGCCTTTGCCTGGATATCCCCTCCTTTCCCTGCTTGCCTGTAATGCTTCATCTGGGGGCTCTTAACACCATGAGGAAGATGTGTGTGCATTTCTTGTTCATTACTGGGGAGTTTGTTTACTGAAGGCCACAACCCTGATGCCTTTCCGTCCCCACACTAATCTGAACATCGTAGGAGCTGAAGATGGGTGTGAGATAAAGAAATGCAAGGCCAGGTAAACAGTGGTGTCAGCTCAGTCAGTTTGGTCCTTGCAACAACCATCCCCTGCATGAAGTAGAAGGACCTGGGAAGGGAGAGAAGCCTAATGTCACAGGAGCAGCGAGGACATTTGGACATACGCATCTCACGTCCTACTTTGATATCATCTCCAGTTCCCCGCTGGTCCACCACTCTTGAGCTAGATAAAAACAACAATAACAACAACAGCAACTCTAAACACCAGAAAAAAGCATTTAGCAACCAGCTTGAGATTGGTACCGAGAATTAAACACATTTGATCTGAGAGTGTGTTGATCATGTGCTAGAACAGTTCACTAAACTTTTTGACAGTTATTTCTGCAAAAATTCAACAAATAGGGAGGGCTTAAGGAGATGACTCAGGGAGCAAATGTGCAAGTGTGAGGACCTGAGCTCGAATCCCAAGAACCTCTGTAACAGCCTGATGCCCATACAAGTGTCTGTAATCACAGCACTCCTGCAGGGAGCTGGGGCAGGGACAGGAGACTCTCCAGAAGCTTAGTGACCAGAGAGCCTGCCATGTTCATCTGAAGGAACAAAACAAGAAAGCCCAATAAGTGGAAGGCGAGGGATGATAACCAAGGGTGTCCTTTGACGTCCATGCATGCACTGTGGTGTGCACACACCCACATTCATACATGTGAATATTCATATACAC
Source organism: Peromyscus eremicus (assembly GCF_949786415.1). Classification (NCBI taxonomy): domain Eukaryota; kingdom Metazoa; phylum Chordata; class Mammalia; order Rodentia; family Cricetidae; genus Peromyscus; species Peromyscus eremicus. The sequence continues at coordinate 71,904,352 of NC_081416.1, read as the reverse complement.
ATGCAGAGAGAGAGAGAGCGTGCATGCACTGTGGTGTGCACACACCCACATTCTTAGAGAGAGAGAGAGAGAGAGAAAGAGAGAGAGAGAGAGAGTTCAGAATATAGGCATACATTTAACTTTAAAACAAAACCTGTGAAATCTGCTTCCTTAGAAAATAGCAGTAAAGATTTGGCAAGTGACGGATCAGTTTTAGCCATTGGGTGGTAGAGAATGCCGACGTGAGGACACCATGGCTGTAGGAGGCCCTGCTCTAAGCACCTCTGTAACCACCCTGGACAGAGAAGCCTCTCGTCAGGTCTTCCCTCTTGTTCTTTCAGTAAGGACACGTTCAGCACATCAGACATCTGGGGGTGCTGATGTGACCCTGGGACGAATCAGTCCAGGGCTGCAGCTGCAGTCTGAGACTTCGTCTTATGGAAGTGACCAACCACAGGAAAGGGAAGTGTTGGGTTAGCCATCGTAATTACTATATAAGCATACATGCACGGCGATGGTGATTCCATAGGAGGGAGGAGGGAAGCAGGGACTATCATTTTGCACACAGGGCTTCATTTCCTCCGAGCTCTGTGGGGGATCCTGTAGCCCCCACTTGAAGATTGAGGAAACATAGTGTGTGCACTGAGAAGGCCTGAGGTGATTTGTGCAGGGCAGACCTGCCTGGTTTCATAGTTCTATGCTAGTGTGGTGAGAATAGACAGGGCTCCCTGCCCTCGTTTGTAGGATGAGGGCGTGAGCTAGTCCTGTTCCTTCCTACCTGGGTGCACAAGTAGCGCTGAAGAGCTTCAGGTTTTCTTTGCTGTTTCAAAACCCCAGAGGACCGTAGGTTAGCAGTTACCCATGGAGCTGGAGTGTCCTGTTTGCCTTGGATACCACCTTGATTGTGTGGCCTCCATAACCTCCCAGTGATTACACACTCTGCTTGAGTTATGAGCATGCTCATCTGTTTAATGAATGCCCTTCTCTTCTGCACCTGAGAATGTTAGGCAGCCTGTCTCTGGGACCTTACCTGCCCAGGAGACCCTGATAGCAACTGTTTTTATTTTATTTTGTTTTTGATTTATTTATTTTTATTCATGTGTGAGTGTGTGCTCATGTGAGTTTATATGCATCATGTGTTTATGGGTGCCCTTGGAGTCCAGAGGACATTGGATCCAAAGAGCTGGAGTTACAGGTGGTGGTGAGCTGTCCAATGTGGGTGCTGGGAACTGAATCCTATCCTCTGGGAGAGCAGTGTATATTCTTAACCACTGAGCCATCTCTGCAGCCCTGAGCTTGCTTTTAGACCCACAAATCTTCATAGCTACTTGGTGGCCCCACCTCCCTATACACAACTGTATTCCCCCTCTTCCCACATCCAGCAGAGGGCAAGTTGTCCATCTGGGGAGGCACCATGGTTGTCTTATGACAGAGACTGAACTGAGAAGGGGACAGGAAAAGGTGAATATAGTCTTTTCATCCTTCTCCAGGGCCCTTTGTCCATCTCCTCTTAGTAAAACATCACTTGTGTTCAAAGAGAAATGTTAGAATGAGCAGTAATAAGTCTGGTCGTAATTCTTCCTATTGTGTAACTAATTGTAGGCCTTTTTGTTATACCTTGTCATGTTATCCACGACAGTGTGGCACTTTGAGTTTCATTTCGTTGTTGAATCAGCAGGTACAGAGAAGTCCAGTAAGCTGACCTCGCTGGTCTTAGAAATGAAGACCAGGGCACTTCCCTTAGCAAAGCTCTAGCAATTAGATTCAGGAAAACAGTCAAGTCCTCTTGGCTGTGTGATGCCCTGGTATGAGGTCATTCTCCAAAGTGGCCCTTGGATCTGAGAGAACTCTTTAAAAATAGCTGTTGGCCTCTTCAGTGTGAAGTGGCCCTATCCTTAAGTGACTCAGCCTCCCCTGAAGTTGTACAGACATGTGCTACTTGGTGCCACTGGCGGAACTGTTCCTAGTCTGCCACCTGCATGTGGCCTGGTGTGAGAGGGAGCTGCTTGACTTTATCTGCATGCCTACTCTGTGAGGTTTAGAATTTAAAGCAGAATTTAAATTTAAGCCCTCCCTCCCTCCCTCTCTCCCTCCCTCCCTCCCTCTCTTCTTTTCTTGTACTAGGAATTGTACCTAGGGCACTGTACATTCCAGGCAAGCACCCCCACTGAACTACACCCCAGCCCTCTTAATTTTTCCCATTTTGAGACAAGAGTCTCCTGACTAAGTTGCCTAGGCTACCTTTGAACCTAACTCTATAGCCCAGGCAGTCCTTGAACCCACATACTCTCCCTAACTGGGCTCATGGGACCTCAAGAGAGATCCCTAAAACTGGCTTTGGCAAGATGGTCTATCAAAATGTCAGACCTCAGCCCTGAAGCAACCAGTAGAACTGAAGGAAATAACCAGCTTAGGAAGGAGCACTAGAGGAGTGTTGCCTGTCCTGGGGCTGCTGAATCCACAGAGGGGGGACTGGTACAGCACAGATCCAAGCTGTCACTGTGCCGCGTCATCTTACGAAAAACGATCCCCAAACACCTGTGCCTTCTGATCTCAACACAATGGACACACTTGGGTCTGCCCATTGCGGACCTGTGTGTGGACACAGCTTCATTTCCTGGGAACTCATTCACATTTCTAAGGGCCAAAGCTCCTCCCAGCAGGAAGCTTACAGGCTGTCTGAAACTGCTGAGCTGTGCCTGGATGGAGGCTGGATCTGAAGACTGTGGTCAGGGATGGGCCCCAAAAGCTCAGCCCGCCCACCCCCTGCTGGGCCAGGTCCTTCAGTCTCCCCTGGTACTTAATCTCACTTATTTGTTGTTTTCAGAGCTGGACTACAGAAACTCCTATGAAATTGAATACATGGAAAAGCTTGGCTCCTCCTTACCCGTGAGTTCCTCCTATACACTGGCCTGGCGGGGACTTCTGTGGGGTCTCCAGCAAGGCTGCACAGGGTCGTTCAGAGTTGTCCCATTACACAGAAATGCCACTCCCCATCCCTAGACTCATTGCTCCAGGTCTTGGGACTCTAGTCTGACCGCCTTACCAGTAACTCTGGTCCCTTTTAGCCATACATTGTGTAGTCAGTGCCCAAATCCACCTGTACTCTCCTGAGGCCTTGATTGTAGAAGGACTCTCGGGTTCTGAGCTGCAGCCCTGCTGTGGCCTCTGCTCATGACCCTCCTGCCCAGCCAAGAAGAAGGAAGCTTTGTTGTTTCGGCCAAGCCCATTGCCCTGTCTCTTTCTTTGGGGTCTGTCTCAGTGACTCTGCTGTTGCTGTGATAAAACACCATGACCAGTTCGGGCTTAGGGTTCCAGAGGACTAAGAGTCCATGACAGCAGAGTAGAGGCACATCTTGAACCACAAGCAAGCAGCAGTCTTTAAACTCTCAGCAGAACTTGTCTCCAGTAACACAGCTTCCTCCAGCAAGGCCCTGCCTCCTAAACCTTCCAGACACCGTTATCTTGGGACCAAGTATTCAGATGCCGAAGACTGTGGGGGACATCTCATTCAAACCACCACAGGGCCTCAGTGGCAGTGCTCCTCACTGGGGTCAGCATGCTGTCACTCCCCCATTCCCTTGTGAGGACTGAGAGCGAGGCTGGCTAACTCTGCATCCTCAGCACGGTGTTTGCCACTGTGGCCCATGATCATGCACTGAGGGACTGAACAGGGCACGTAGCAGTACCAGAGGGTTCTTCCCACCTTAGGTCTCCATGGGTCCTTCTCTCCTGCTCTCCTGGCCCTCTCCTAGTCACCTCCTGCTTTCTCCTCTCTTCCGGGAGCTTGAGAAAGCTGAAGGCTTACTTGTTTGTTGTTGACAAGTACTTTCTTCTCTTGAGTGGCGTACTCAGGCCACTGTTCCTGGCTAATGCATGTGTAACTTTGATTCCTGCAGCAGGATGATGACACTCCGAAGAAGCAGGCCTTGTACCTTATGTTTGACACCGCTCAGGAGAGCCCCGTCAAGTCTCCTCCGGTCCGGATGTCGGATTCCCCAACTCCGTGTTCGGGGTATGACTTCTATGATGGGAGAGTTGTAGCTTAGGTCAGAGGCCCCCGAGTCCTTGTATACCTTCCCGCTGTTATTCTGACTTGGTTCCATTGTGTGTGTGTCTGCAGGTAGCCCATAACTCAGTCTGTCCACAAGGGCACAGATGCATCACTTCTATTTCCAAGGGCTCTTTGAATAAAGGTGAAACAGCTAACTGGCAGTAATAGACAGACAGACAGACAGACAGACACACACACACACACACACACACATATACACACACACACACACACACACAGAGCCAGTTCACACTCAACTCTATTCTGTCATTGGTCCAATAGCTTAAGTCCCAGCTCTGTATCTGGTGGGAGTTACTTGGGTGTCCTATGCCTCAGTTTCCCTACGTGTAAAGTGAGAGGAATTAATGAATTCCCCACTGGTACCTGCCGGTGGAGATTTCTCTCAGGGTCCAGAGTAGACACTATCAGCAGTGAAGAAATTAATCTGAGGGATATCAAAAGAATCTATGCACACTGAGCTCTTTAGTCCATTCCCTTTATTCTTCTAAGTCGATTCCATCTGCACAGCTTCTTTTCTGTCCTCATACTTAGCTCCTCTCTGTCCCTTCTTTGTTCTCTCATCGTTCCCCTCCGTCCCTGAACTTCCCAGTATATATACACATACAGTCAGCAATCCTCTGGCTGCACCGTTTTCTGGTAGGACCGGGGGAAGTTTACTGGGTTGCTAGGCAACCTGCATCACAATGTGTAGTATTTGGTAGTAAAAGCACTTTTGCTCTGAGTTAATTGAAAAAGGGGGAATCCTAAGAACCAGGAATAACACTTGGACTGAGATAAAGGAGGGAGGGTAAAAGCTTAATTTATACAAGAAACGAAGCTTGGCACCTATCCTCAGCCTGGCCTTGTCCCTTGTCTCCTTGGGTCAGTAGAAGTATTTACCTTGTCTCAGTAACTAGCAGATGGCCAAAACACCATCCCAGAATTGTAAGCAGTAAATCTCTTAAATTAGGGTCCTGTGGAAATAAACTGGGGTGGAGGTAAGGAGTTAAGGTTTTAACTGTTAGTGGTTATTTTCTTTTATCGGTAGGTGAGATGAACTAATGCTTATCTATCTATAGTCTGTCCTATCTCAGATGAAATACTTTTGTCTGGAGAATGGCCCTGGCCAGATGTTTGCTAATGAAGAATAAACACAGCTGGGGAATGTTGTCCAAAATACCCCAAATGTACAGAGGAAGTTGTGCCCAATAAATGATCAATCACACTGTTAGAAGTTCTTGGGAGAGGAATCAAATGGGAAAGCTACAATAGCACACAAGAAATTCACTGCAGGAGAAGCTAATACATTAAAAAGCCAGTATCACTGGATGGTGGCGGTGGTGCACACCTTTAATCCCAGCACTTGGGAGGCAGACCCAGGTGGATCTCTGTAAGTTCCAGGCCAGCCTGGTCTACAGAGTGAGATCCAGGGCAGGCACCAAAACTACACAGAGAAACCCTGTCATGAAAAAAAGCCAGTCTCACCAATACTCCTTAAGTTTCGGCTTTATCTTCTGGAAAAGCCCTTGGCTCTTCCAAGTATAAGCTTTGCCATAGTCAGCTGAATTCCTACTTCATATTTCTGTGGCTCTCAGCAAGGAATAAAGTGACCTCTAGGGGTTAAGGGAGATTAGAGAAGACTGTTAGTCCCCAGAACAGTCAAGGGACAGACACAGGGAACCTGGCTTCTAGGAGATAGTGTATGGAAAGCCTTGTACTTGTACAAAGTGTTGTAGTGCCTAGCACATGTAAAGTGAATGACAGACATTTCTTGTTAGTGTGGATGTTAATATTTGCATGTTCTGAAGGGTGTATACCCTTTGATGGGGGAAATGTAAAGCATTGCTTGATACTATTTAGGTCGTCCCATCCATCACTGGATACCTGCTCAGTACCGAGCAGGATTGGAAGCTCTTGTTTTGGTCTCTCAGACTTCACTGTAGGCCCTACAGACCAAACTCTGTCCAGATGTTAGGTGTTAGTGCAGCGATGTCTAACTAGAGATGATGCCCTCTCCAAGAGTGGTCCGGTGTTAGTGCAGCGATGTCACCTCTCCAAGAGTGGTCCCCTGTGGTAGGCACTATGTGGAGTACTTTGCGTTTATACAGCATCTTACTTCATCTTCTCCAAGGTGCCTATCCACCTTCTAAGAAAAGATGTGATACCCAGTCTCTTCCCTCAGAATGCACAAGCAAGCAAGTGACTGGTCCCTAAACTCCGGAGCTCAGTCCCCTTGCCAAAGGCATCTGTATCTGTTCTTCCCTTGTCTGTTGGCCCTTAAACATGGCTGGACTGTAGCCTGCCTCTAGATGGATGGCCCCTGAAGACCTGGCCTTTGTCTCTCCTTGGACACTGACTTGGAAGTCTCGGGTTTTGTGGGATATTTTCTCTTTAGTGAGAGCTTCCTAATAGACTTCAGTGAGTCTCCAGGGAGAAGGCCCTAACGACTGACTTTTTCCCTCAGGTCGAGTTTTGAGGAGACTGAAGCCCTTGTGAATGCTGCAACCAAACTCCAGCACCCTGTCGCTCGCGGACTGGCCTCCAACCAGGAGCCTCTCTTGCAGGTGTCAGAGAAACCCTCCCAGAAGGAGCTGGAAGCTATGGCCTTGGGCACCCCCGCGGAGGCGATTGAAATTGTAAGTGTTGCTTGAGGGACTCTGTGCCTGAGCCCTGTAATGCGGCCATTCTTCACCTGGCTGTGGGGCCCCACGCTGGCCCCTAGACCACAGCAGTCAGCTTAGGAGACCCTACGTCTCACAGCGAGGGAAGGGCCTTCCTTTCTCCCACGGTGGCTGTACAGTTCTCAGTCAATGCTTGATACGCTCGGGCTTGTTTTCCATTCTTCTCTCCCTGGAGCTGGACTGGTGGACAAGCTGGAGTCATGGTCAGCCAGCCCCTGCCTCTCTAGCCTGTATAGCAAAACAAAGATGGGCAGGGGAGGGAACATCCTCCTTTGGGGGACCAGCTATGTTTCTCTTGGGTCTCAGTGACAGGAGATTTCTCTTGCTCATCGTCCAGGACTTCAACTTACCCTCTCCCAAGACCTCCAGAAGCCTTGCAGGACCCGTAGCCCTGAGATGAGGCCTCGCTGTCCTCACTCCCTACATGTTATATGTGCTCGCCCTAGAGGGTGTAATATCCACGTGAGGGTCTTCCACATGTCTTAGACAAACCAACTGGGGTCAGTTATACTTTTTCCTTCACCTCCCTCCTAGCAATCGTCATACAGTTTGAAACTGTTTGATTTGGTGTGTTGCTTTTGCTCTCTATCAGGCAGTTTGATCTGTCTCTGTCTCATGCTACAGACATTTACAGAGCACCTGCTGTATATGCGGCAGTTGGATGCCGGGTTGGATCCTGGAAACACAATGAACAATAAAAGGGTCTAGATGTGAATCGATCTTGCATATAAATACTGTGGCAGACTTGGCCATGGTTCATCTCCTGCAAAGTTGCCTTCTAATTTGGAAGTCTTTCTAATCTAGGAGGAGTGACCTATTTGTTTGAAATCGTCTTTTCACTATTGAAAATGGCCCTCACTCAAACCTTACTTTCCTTGATATTTGTCCTTGGTGCTGTTTCTTTGAGGAACTATGTTGGCGTTTGAAAACCCATCAACTGGCTTGCCTCCCACCCATGGAGATTTTCAAAGAAAAAAGCAGTGGTTACGTGGCTTCCGCTGCTCTGGCTGGGAAACCAGGGTGACATGGGCCTGGGGAGGGAGGGCTCCTGAGGCCCTGCTTTTGGGAAAAGGGGCGGGGCCTGCCAGTCTCAGTCCCAATGGTAGTGTGAATATCGACCACTGATGTTCTCTTTAGCCCTAATGCAGCAATGTGCAGTGTGTGTTTGTGCGGTCCTTGCTTGGAATCAATATCTTTCTACTCTCCTCTATTTTCCATTTTCCTCTCGGCCGGCCTTCAGACAGCTCCGGAGGGTGCCTTTGCCTCTGCGGATGCCCTCCTCAGCAGGCTGGCCCATCCTGCTTCTCTCTGTGGTGCACTTGACTATCTGGAGCCTGACTTAGCAGAAAAGAACCCCCCAGTATTTGCTCAGAAACTTCAGGTTTGTAGCCCCTGTGTGACCTTTCGGGAGTTTGTCAAAACCTCAGTAGAAAATGAACCCCTGAGCCAAATTGAGCTGAGGCAGTACTTAATGAGGCAATACTGGGAATGTTCCAGATGAAGTGTTTTCCTCTCAGATACTGATATCTGTGTATGCTATAGCCAGGGTGCTAGAATTAGACAAATTGTGTGATTACGTACCGAAAGGACTCTTTTTATTTGTATTGGGAAATTGGTCCCAATAGTCATTTTCCTGATGTATTTATTGATAGCCCCACAGGCAGTTTATGATTTACTCACTAAACCACAGGTATCAGGTCAAGCCAAGCTGTTAAATACATAAGACAATCCCAAATTCCCATTGAGGTAACATCTGGAACCAAAACGTATCTCTGTAGCGGAAATTTGACAGCTTAATTTGCTATTCCCTGGACTAGGAAGCAAGGCCGACCTAGAGAGATTATTAACAGGCATCTGAGAGATGCATGGCCATTGACAGCAAGCGCTGGTCAGCTTTTTAAAAACAAGGAAAGAAAGCAAGAAATACTGTAGAGTAAAAATTACCGTACTGTTTTGAAAATCAGTTCACATTTGACTGCATGATATTTCTTGTCAGACCTTCAAAGGGGTGATTTTTTTTTTTCAAAAAGGAAATTAAACCCCCTGTTTCATGATCTGCTGAGGTGTTGGTTGTGAGAGAAAGCCGAGCGTATGTTTTCCCACGAACACCTGTCATATGCATTTATGTGGCACATTCATTCCTGGATGTGGAAACCTTCTGTCTGTCTTGATGCATTTCCCTACGGTTTGCTCACCCCTACCCCTCGGGCAGGAGGAGTTAGAGTTTGCCATCATGCGGATAGAAGCCCTGAAGCTGGCCAGGCAGATCGCCCTGGCTTCCCGCAGCTGCCAGGACACTAAGGTACCTGTTTGCCGCTGCGGTGCACTGCCTTCTGGGAATGCTGTGTGTGCCACGGGGTCCCAGGGCTGCTTTGCTAACCACTGGCCAGGCGGGCATTGTGGGTATCCCGTGAAGTGTGATTTCTCTGAAGCTAAAAAGTATAACTCTTACACAAACACACACTGAGCACATGTGTAGGGATGAGGTCATGCAGCCAGGCAGAGGGAAATGGGAAAAGCCAGCATAGAGCACAGAGAGTAAAAAGGCTTTGAGTGAGGTGGTAGACTAGCTGTATGTAAAACTGGTTAGTACTGGTTCACTAGGACCAGAAGAGAATCCCCCTTGGAGTTACCTTTTCCTGTAGATACCCTTTGTCTCTCTATGGGTTAAAGTAATTTGTAACATTTCTGTTTTCTAGAAGTTTGTATCTGACTTTACTGAGAGTCAATAGTAAGTAGGAGGTGAGAACAAGACTTGCTTCAAGACATGGGATGGTCTAGATGAGGACAAAGAGACACAGTAAGAAGACGTAATGAAAAATAAGTAATAAGACACATTGATAAGACGTTTGGAGCCTTCCCGCCCGGCCTGTAGGCTTAGGGTAATAATTCTTAACAGTATGGTGATGACATGTAGGTGGCACCTCACCCTCAAGCTGCCCGTGAGCTGTGGCCTCAATCCCACTCCCTCCCCACCCAGAGTTGGGCAGCTCAGTGAACTTGGTGTGTTGGACCAGGGCTGGACCCCACTTTGTTTTGTAGTGTGAGCCTTGAACGAGTTAATGAACGATGCTGAGCCTCAGTTCCTCTGTCTCTGAGATGAGGCTAGTTTGCCTGTGGTGGAGAAGACCATGCCTGTGGACAGCAGTAGCCTTGCGCCTGCACACCTAACATATACTGGTGTGCAGTTAGCCAAAGGGGCTGCTGTCAGCTAGCACTTCAATTTTGTTTATCACCTGGATATTCCACAGTGCCTCTCCTGGGAAAGCAGAGCTAAGTCTCGCTTTACAGATTGAGAATCAGGGCCGCATATCCAGAGTTCGCCAGCCTGTGGGGCCTTGAACTGGGGTCACCAATGGACCTGCCTGTTCAACTCCACCTCACAGACTAGGTCATTTGCAGAGGACCTCCCAGGTGTGAAATAGGAACAGAAATCCCAAGAGCCCACACATGGCTCGCTCTAGCTAGAGCCCAAATTGGGTCCCCTCCTGGAGACAGGAGGTGGTCATAGTATGGATGTCCAGACTGGGAACAGTGGAACACAGATCAAGGATAAGAAACAAAACTCAGAGATGTTTTTGTTCTTATTGCCAAAGTATAAACTTGAGCTGAATTGCTATGAAAGGGAGATTTCCAGAAAGCACCAAACGCCGAGGACCCTGCTCCCTACCCACCCCCACAACCCACCCCTGCCAGATTGATTTCTTGAATCTTTGCAGAATAACTTTAAGATAGAACGAACTGCCTAAAATTTGACCATTGTGGGGCCTGGAGAGATGGTTCACCGGTTTGGAGCACTGGCTGTTCGTCTAGAGGGACCAGGGTTCAATTCCCAGCACCCACACAGCAGCTCACAACTGTCTATAACGCCAAGAGCTGACACCCTCACACACAGACATACATGCAGGCAAAAACACCAACGCACATAAAAAGAAATAAATTTTTAAGAAGTATGACCACTGTCCGTACAGTGTATTCCTGCCCTGGAGAATAGTGAAATAGAGTTGGACACATTCTGGTAAGTAGTTCAGGCTGAGTACAAAGCCTCCTAGGAGGCAAGTTTCCTGTCTCCTACTAATATGCCAGAGATAACTTTCAAAAAATAAGAGTTGACATCCTGTCTCTGGCAGCCTCAGAACGTGTTCTGGTTTCGCTTTAGACAGCAACGCCACATAGAGTACAAGCTGAGAGAAAGCCTGGTTCATCCTGCGGTGCTTCAGAAGTGTGAGCCGAGGAATACTCTGTCGAGGAAGAGCTACAGCCATCTTGGGTGGGGGGAGCATTTTCTATTCCGGGGATTCCCCTTGTGGCCTTCTCCCCTGTGTCTGTGCTTGGTGGCCCCTCTCTGCCTCTGAAGCCATGAGTATGCAGACAGAATACAGTGGCTGTGGGTCCAGGTGCCCTGTCTGCCCCGGAGTCTCAGACGTGAGTGATGCAGTCCCATTTTCCTGGCAACACTACTTTAAACCATTGATCCCTCCGAGTTCGAGACCAGCCTGGTCTACAGAGTGAGTTCCAGGACAGTCAGGGCTACCCAGAGAAACCCTGTCTCCAAAAAAAAAAAAAAAAAAAAAAAGAATTACTTAGGAGGAAGGATATAACTTTGAGGGATTGAAAATTCAGAGCAGCTTTGAAGTGGATGGTGCTGGGTCAGCCTCCACAGAACTGCAGCAAGAAGCTGTGTCCTCCTGTTCAGAATCAGTTAGAAACGCGGTAACATCCCTAGGAACTAGGGCTCTGGTGTTGGGCTGTGGCTTGCTTTCTTTTTATTTTTAAAACATTCTTTGAGAATGTCGTATGTGCATATAATGTATTTTGATCATGTTCACCCTTCCAATTCCTCCTGGCTTACCCCTTCCCAAAGTCATGTTCACACACCTCCTCCCACTTTATAATTGGGGGGAAAAAAATTTCATACGGTAACTCCCCCTCCCCCTCCCTGTGGCTTTCTTATTCTGTTTCTCTCACTTGCTTCTGCTGGAGCTGAGTTCCGCTAGTCCCCTAAGGATCAATACACAATGTAGCAGCCCTGAGGTCCATACTCAGAAGTTCTTTCCCTGGCCCTCCAAGGTATGGGTTGCAGGGCGTGTTGGCACATTTTGCATGCATGACAAACTGATTGTGATCGCTAGACCTGTTGGCCTTTATTGATAAGGGGGCCCCCAAGACGAAGATGGAAGATGGAAAGATGTGTTCAGGCAACTTTTTAGGTTGGGAGCGGTTCCCACACGGAGGGTAATGCTGTGTGTGATTACCTCAAGAGACCTGGCTTAGATGAGCAGGTGACTAGGGTTGATGTGAGCTGGAACAAGAGTGAGGTTGGGACTGCATTTATTGTTGTCCAGCAGTGTGGCATCTCAGCAGGGACAGTGTGCTGTGGACAAGGAGCCCAGCATCTTTCAAGTGCTCCTTCCTCTCACAAAAGTCACTGCCTCCCTCCCTCCACCATGAGGCACATCCCTGGAAGCCACAAGAGCAGTCTGAAGAAGAGTGGCAGAGGACTAGTTGGCTGGCGGGCTTTGGTTTGCTCTCCAGCTTCGGAATCTGTGGTTGGAGCCTATACTTCAGCCTCAGTGGCTGATTCTTGACTTGGTGGGCCGGCACAGCTGGATGAGGTCTGGTTATGATGGCTTCCATGGAGTGGGACTGAGGTGTGGGGCCAAGTACTTCACCTGTGCTTACAGCTCCCGGGCTGGGGAACTGTCTGCTGTCAGATTGGGATAGGTAGCATCTAGCCAAGGTCCTTTTCCTGCCTGGGTGGTGCCACGTGGCCCAGACACCTCGAGCCTTAGCTTGGTTTTCCTGGTCCCTGACCTCACCTGTGTGGCCCTTCCTCATGGCTCCCCAGGCCTCAGATCTGAGTTTGCTACTGACTGCTGTGGGGATAGTAATCTGCCATGATCATGATGTCCCGCCCCAAATCCTAAGGCCTAGCAATAAGAAGGGTCACAAGGAGAACTATGAGCCTGGGTACATGACGGGACTCCTACCTTCAAGGCCAGCAGGAGGCCCGTGGCCCAGGAATCTGAAAGGGAGATAGTGACCTGAGGGAAGCCACGGTTTCCAGGACTTAAGACCGTGTGAAGGATTGAAGGTGGCAGCAAAGATCTGTGCCTTTGGAATTGGGACCGTGTCACAGTTTAGTCAAAAGGATTCTGGTGGCTTTTCGGCCTGCGTGAAGCAGCAGGTCTAAGTGTGAGAGAAATGAAGCTGGGCGTAAAAATAACTGACCTTAAAATATTAGTGAGAGACAGACTTTTAATTTCCCTTGAAAACATTCATGGCTGAAAGGAAGAACCGAGGTGTGAGTCCTGAATTCGTTATCCCACAGATAACTGGAGGGGGCAGGGAGTCAAAGTGGTCCTGAAACTGTCTGTTCCCCGACTGAAAATGCTGAGTGGTTGTGGCTGAAGGATGACACCTAGGATCTCACACCTTTGCATCCATTTAGATATCTCTGTGTTTATTTTTCATCCCGTCCTTGTTTTACAAAGGACACCAGGCAGATCAGCCATCTCTAATGTGTTCCTTGGTCAGACTTAGCTCCTGCCCTGCGTGATACAAAATTCATTCTCATTATTAAATGATTTTTCTCTTGCACTACAAGGAGCTGCTTTGCTTTGCAGCAGAATAATCTCATTTGGGAAAACCTTTAGGCCCAGCCTCGCACATCCTGCATCCGTCTTTGGAAGTTTCAAACTGAGTTTAGAAGCTCCAACATCCTGTTCATTTTGAAATTTCATTTTTTCTCAGATTTTTAAAAATTTACTTTATGTGTACGGGTGTTTTACCTGCATGCATGTATGTACGTGCACCATGTGCGTGCCCTGGTGCCCACAGGGGCCAGAGAGGGTGTCAGATCCTCTGGGACCGGAATTACAAAGTGAGCCAACGTATGGGTGCTGGGAAGAGAACCTGAGTCCTCTGGAAGAGCAGCTTGTGCTCCTAACCACTGAGCCATCTCGTCAGCACCCACCCACCCCCACCCCCACTTTTTAAAGAGCACGTTTAAAAGTGAAAAGAATAGGGTTTGTTGTTTGTTTTCCCTTTTTAAGTCCTCTTCATAATTTTGTGTTTGTGAGCTTTTCTAATTACACCTGTTGAGTGGTGATTTCCGGTTGTGATTTTCCAGTTACTACTGGAACATTTCCTTCAGAGAAGTAGCATTGTGCAAACCATTGCCAAGAGCAGAGGTAAGCCCTTCATGCAGATCCTCTGCCCTGCCACCTAGGGGCATTTTCTCTCCCGAGGGATCCAGCTGCCTGCTGCCAGGGGCTGGCAGCTTGTGCTCTAGGTAGATGTCCTAGAAACAGACTGAGAAGGACATTCATGGCATCCCATCTGACATATAAGTGTAGACTCTGTTCTGGTTGACCAGGTCTGTGTGCTCTGGGTTCTCATAGCTGATCATGTGACTCACTGGAAAGTAAGTCCAGGCATTTCAGGGCAGGCATGACCAGTGAGATTCAGGTGATCCACCAGTGTCATTTGAGGGTAAGCCCAAAGTCTTGAGAGTAGGCCTGGTCAATGAGTCACTTGAGGGTTAGTCAAGGACTTAAGGGCAGGCAGGGACAGTGAGCAGGTCACAGCAGTTTTCTTCCAGGACAACTAAACTATTGTGTGCACCTTGCATGTGGACACTAATGTCCTAAATTGTCACTTCCAGTCCTATCCATTGCTCTCACCTGCATTTTCTGCCTCCCTTCTCTAGACCCTTATCCCTGGTACTATGGTGAGGAAAGGTGGGGCTAGCAATTCCTGTGTTTATAAACATTCTGCTCCTGGGCCTTCAGCTCCATCCCTTCCCATGACCACTGATGCTCTCCTTTTATCTGTGCAGTTCTCAATCCTCACCCTCCTGTCTCCTCTCCCTTTTCTATAAAACGGAGGTGTCTGTTCAGTGCTCAGTTTGTTCTCCTAATTCTCCTAGGATGGAGCAGTCCACTCCGCCCTTCAGGCCACCATCACCTACCTCACACTGCAGCACTGACCTGTACTCTACCTAGGGTGGAAGCTTCCTTGGCAGCCATGACCGCACCCAGGAGGTTAATGCATAGGACTGAGAGTGGTTGATTGGATGTTTTTGTTGCTGTGGAAATAGGCTGACAAGCCTGGCCGTGCTGGTTGACATTGCTCCTAACACTGTGTTTCAACTGTGTTGCAAGTTGCTTAATGTTCTATGTGAAGGAGGAATAGCCATGTGCCCCTCCTTGCCTCTCTGTGGCTGGTGACTGACCCCTACAGAGCTTGAGAAAGCTGCAAATGGTTTTTCAGTTGGGTGGGGCAGGGCATCACCTTGCTTGCTTGTAGGCTTCATCAGGAAATGTAGAAAGATAATTGTCTTTGACCCCAGCTTTCCTCTTTGCTGTTATACAGCAGACCTAATGGCAACATCTCTCCAGCCCAGACAGAATAAGGCTGACAATAGTAGGCTTCCCATTTTGTGCAGATCACATCTTTTTTCAACTGAGCCACAGGAGCACCACCAAATTTAAATGTGTTCAAAAATGATCTAATCTTCAGCTATTCAAAACTAGGCAATGTAGACCAGCATTCAGAATCAGTCCCCAGCAAGACTTGATTTTGGAAGTGGAGCCAACAGAATAATGACTGGTCTTGACTTACAGTGCCTCGTGGGCTCAGCCTCTGATAAATGGCCGTGATAAGCAGGCTGCAGACCAGTGGGCCCCCAGGGTTCCTAGTTACAGAGGCTGCCATCTCATCAGCCCCTTTGTGTGCCTGAAAGTGTGCAACATGAAGGCTTTCCATCGCCTGGACCTGGCATTACCCCCATCCATGAGTCCTTGCATTATCTCATACTTTCAGTGTTCTTTGTTTCAAAACCATGCAGCTGAGCGGGTGAATGCGGTTCTCAGGGCCATGCCTGCAACCCTGTCTGTCGTGCCATCAGTGGTGACTGTTCTGTTTCTTTCTCTCTCTAATGAAAACAACATCCACAGAGGGAAGCTGCTCATCCAGCAGACGTCTCCATCTCCAAAACTGCCTTGTACTCCCGCATCGGGCCCACCGAGGTGGAGAAACCCCCCGGCCTTCTGTTCCAGCAGCCAGACCTGGATTCTGCACTCCAAGTGGCCAGAGCAGAGGTATGAGACCTGTGGTGTCAAGGGCCATATTCTTGACCCCGGGATAGGGTCCGAGTCTGCCAGTTGTCCGTAACCATATTTACCCATGACGCTGCTCTTTGGAGACAGAGCGTCCTCTAAACACTGCAAGCTAGCTGGGTGGCACACCATGGCTTTTGATCTGCCTAGTTTCCATGCTAACGGGCATGGCTGACATGCTGTAGAAGACACCTCATCATAGTTGCTCCCCTGGGGGCCTTGGGGAAGTCTTCAATTCTCCTGCTTGGAGGATTCTCTGGATGGAATCCAGGTTTTGTGTGAGAAGTTTTCATCCCATGTGTATATGATGTGTCCTGGATTTGGTGAGAACTGAATGCTCATTTGGGCTCTGCCTTTCTCTTCTCCCCGACCCTAGGTTATCTCCAAGGAGAGAGAAGTCTCAGAGTGGAGGGACAAATATGAAGAGAGCAGGCGGGAAGTGATGGAAATGAGGTCAGTGGGGCTCAGCGTTCCTGCTGCCCAGAAGCGCCGTCTGTGGCTTCCTGGCAGCTCATGCTGAGGTGCCCTCACCCCCAGCAGGGTCTTCTGTAGAAAAAGTTCATTCTTCTATTATTCAAGGCTCGTATTTTTACATGGGAGTTTTTAAGAGATTTTCTTTTTAATTTAAAAAAAAAATTTTAAGACCAGGTTTCTCTGTGTAACAGTCCTAGCTGTTCTGGAACTTACTCTTTAGACCAGGCTGACCTCGAACTCATAGAGATCCGTGTGCACCATTGGCTCATTATTCTTAAATATGTGTGTCTGTGGGTGGAGTTAGTGTACATGAATGCAGGTGCCCTTGGAAGCCAGAGGCATCAGATCCCCCCAAAGTTGGAGCGTGGCTGAGAACCACCCAACATGGGTTCTAGAAACTGAACGTGGCTCTTCCTGGAACAACGTAAGCGCCTGACTGCTGAGCTGTCCTCCTTAGCTTCTGCAAGTGTTTTCAGACTAACACTATGCCCTAGAGAGTCCAGTCAGATGAATGTGTAGACAGTGAAAGTGTCTCCCCCAACTCCAGTCAGCTTGCATTCCTGTGTACATTTCCAGCATCAAGCAAAACACCTAGATCAGTGGTTCTCAACCCTCCTAATGCTGCAACCCTTTAATACAGTTCCTCATGGTGTGGTGACCCCCAACCATAAAATTATTTCATTGCTTCTTTATGACTGTAACTTTGCTGTTATAAATCATAGTGTAAATATCTGATATGCCATCCCCAAATGGGTCGTGGCCCACAGGTTGAGAACCACCAACCTAAGTGATGACAGTCACCATCATGTCTTCCTGAAACCTCATTCTCGCTCTGCTTCCCACTGCCGCTCTCTTGAGGACACCATTGAGCAGGCAAACCCTGCATCCCGAGAGGACTGCTCTTGTAGAGGGATGCTTGACACCTGGCTGTTTTCATCTGGGGAAGATGCCAGGCATGATGGTGGCGCACGCCTTTAATCCCAGCACTTGGGAGGCGGAGGCAGGCGGATCTCTGTGAGTTCAGGGCTAGTCTGGTCTGTATAATGAGTTCCAGACCAGCCAAGGTTATAATGAGACCCAGTCTCACCAACCCACTCTTTAAAAAAATAATTTTTTTTTTTTTTTTTTTTTTTTTTTTTTTTTTTTTTTAGTTTAAAAGTGCAAGGGAGCTGGGCAGTGGTGGCGCACGCCTTTAATGCCAGCACTCAGGAGGCAGAGCCAGGTGGATCTCTGTGAGTTCGAGGCCAGCCTGGTCTACAGAGCAAGATCCAGGACAGGCACCAAAACTACACAGAGAAACCCTGTCTTGAAAAACCAAAAAATAAAAATAATAAAAATAAAAATGCAAGGGAATAAGAAGTAGCATCTTATATACTTTGAGGAGCGTCCACTCCATCAGAGGAGACGATACAGAGAGAATGTTAGGGAACTCCAAGAGAAATCAGGAAAGGCTTCCTGGAGAAGAGAACATTTGACTTAGACCTTGAGAAACAGATTCTGTGAGGTAGAAATAGGAGGAAGTACACAAACAACCTGGGTATACTTGGGATGAGAAAGCCTAGTTCAAGGAAGAAATGTCTGTCCATGTTGAGCCACTGTGTCCACAAGCTGGTGGTAAGCTTGTGGAGGAGGCGAGACCTGGGTGTCGAAGACTTCAGCCATCAGGTGGCAGATCTGGCCTTTTGTTTCACATAGTGAACAGTGGGGGTGTTGCAGGGTTGGACAGTGCACTGGATTGAGGGTTGTATGCCAGGAAACCAAACTTGTTGATGAGTACAAGGACGCGTACAGAGCGTGCGAGGCTTATACTGTCCAGCTGTGGGGTGGAGATTTAGCACGATCCTGTTATTAGAGTTCAGCATGCCTTTGCCTTTCTTCCAGGAAAATCGTGGCTGAATATGAGAAGACCATCGCACAGATGATCGGTGGGTGTTGTGACTGGAGTGCTCAGGCCCAAACTATAGGGAGGGGGGAGTGTAATTGGGGTGGGGGTTGGGTGACAAGGCTCTGAGCCAGTTCCTTTAAGAGCAGGGACCAGAGCAGCTGTACTTGTGGCTGTAGCCTGGAGATACCCCCAGGAATATACTTCACACTACCCAGTGTCTGCTGAGCCCTCATTTGCCCAGCCAGGGGTGATCCACCATGTTGGGAAGGAGTCTGGGTTTGGCCACTGGGATGTGTGGGGTTCTGGGATTTTGCTTGCAGAAAAGCATAGAATTAAAACCCCTAAACCCTAATTTAGTTTAGAGTTAAATGATTAAGTACCCATATACTTTAACCAGTAGTCTTAGAACCAGGATGGAATCTGTGGCAAGTCCCTACCCAATACCCTTCCTCTGTGGCTGGCAGACCCTGTTAGCCAATCCCAGCTCTCCCTTATAGAACACCTCCATCACAACACTGCATCCCTGACAGCCAGAGCTGACAGATTGCTTAGGCCTTCAAAGAAAGAAGGCCCCACATTAGCAAGTGACACACAATGACCTTCCTTCCTTCCTTCCTTCCTTCCTTCCTTCCTTCCTTCCTTCCTTCCTCCCTCCGTCCCTCCCTCCCTCCCTATCCTCTCTCTCTAAAATGAAAATCAGTCTTGGAGACGTTCCAAAGTCCAGTTTTTTATAGTAATAGTCTTGGGGAACTGGTATTTATTGATTTATGTCAAGCTATCTGTTTACTTGATTAGATTCATGATAATCAGTTTTTAAAAGTAATTTTACCCGCCTAAGGATTTGTGGGGTAAACCTGCAAGTCACTGCAAACCAAGTATTCTGGCTGGACGTGCATGAGCAGGTCCCCTAGGAGACCCCTTAGCAAATGTTTGGCTTTTTGAGTTCCACCCATCTGTGGTTTATCCCAAGATAAACAACACAGTAGCCTTTGAAGTAGCAAGAAGGCCAATGGTTGAATGGCTTACTCTCTCAGGAGTGTTAATTGTGGCTTAAGTTAATCAAGGCTTTCACCTGGAGCCCCTGCGCCCCCTCAGGCACATTCAGCTACATTGATCCCATGGTGGATGCATCACATCAGACGAGCTTAGTGATGAGATAAAAACTTTGAAACTCTGGGAATTGTAAGTGCTGGCCAAAGCACTGGAGAGGAGGCATGCTTATCTCTCAGCCTGGAAAGGGTTGCCAGACCTTTGGGCTCCTGGTGTCTTGGGGTGTGAGTGTCCTTGAGATGACATGGTCAGATGCAGGTGTGGTGTTGAGGGGGAAAGGTGTGAGCTTTGGCTCCTGAGGGAATGCTGCCACAGCCGGCTTGTAGCACACAGCTAGGGACTTTGAGAGATGCAGGAGCCCGCCCTGGAGGGCTCCAAGCATGAGGGGCTTCTCTGGTGGATCTCTCAGGATAGCCTGCCATTATGGTCATAAAGATGACTAGATGCCGAGGCCTGCTTCTCAGATAAATTGTGGCTGACAGAAGTTAGAACATTTTGTTCTTCGACAACCAGAGGAGTGGGTATCAGAGGCAGGTGTGTTTCCTATTTAGACTCTTTGAACAGTTTCCTGTTCTCAAGAGAACCCCCAGAATGGCGCAATGAGACTACTGCAACATCCCCAGCTGGGAGGTCATCACTCAGTTAACAGCCCTACTGTGTGGGGAGTCACTAGCCTTACGCGCCAGCCTCTCCCTCATCTGCTTTTCCAAAGCTTTTCTAATCCCGGAAAATTGTATGTCAGTTGCTATGGAAGGTGACCGGGTGGTGAGGACACCAGGTATTTCAGGGTCCACAGAGCCAGCCTGTGACATGACTGGGAAGGTGGGTGGACCTGCCTGCCTTCAAGGAAAGTGAATCTCTTCACTTACAGAAACCCACCCACGGGCCTCATCTGGACCCTGTGTCTCCATCCCATTTTCATTCCACCTGCCCAGCAAGGAGAACTTGGGCCTGAGAGCTTGGCAGCTTAGGGCCAGGATGAATGTAGAAGTGTTCCAAAGTAGACCCTGGTTCTTCTGAGCCATGCCCGCCCTCCTCCCACGTAGCTTTCGGATGCCCCACACCTCATCCCTCCTCACCAGCTCCTCTGAAGGAAGTGTGCCTTAATAGGTGTGTTTTAATAAAACTCCTTGGAATTTAGGACAAAAAGGAACCTCTGTGCTTTCTGCATTCCAGATTGTTGCAAATTTTTTTTTGTTTTGTTTTTGCTTTCCTAACAACTGCCCTGATTATCTGTTTTGCTTCCATTTTCTGTTGCTTCTTGCCCTTTGCTTGCAAAACAAACAGGCAAGCCTGGTAAGTAAATGCTCCCCACCCCCACCCCCTCTGATCCCTGCCCATTGCAACCCCCCCCCCCTTGTGTTTTGTTTTTCTGGTTTGGTTATTTTTGCTTTTGTGTACTGGCTGCATTCCCCACCCGGTTTAATAGTGGTCTGCCTGCGAGCACCAGAAAACTGTATCAGGGTTGAGAGTGCAGCGTCCCTTGGGCTGACCCTGATTGCCTGACTTTAAGAGCCTAACTTCCTTGGTCACGCAGAAGGTGTGTGCTGCATTGCCACTGCCTGGCTCCTGGGGACTGGGCAGTTCTATTTTTAACAGCGGCAAAAGGAAAGCTGAGGCTAGGCGACATCTTAGATGCAGGAAATCAGATGGACTCCGCTTGATAAATGGCTCCTTCAGCCTGTCTGGTGAAATGTAGACGTGACCGCCAGTCAGCTCAGAATGTACATCGTATGGCATGCTGGGAATAAAGGAAAGGGCTAAAATCTGGGTAATAAAAACTAGTGAAACTTGAAAATGCTCTCTCTCTTAGGAGTGTAGCTGTAGGAAGTAGACAAAAGGCGGTGCTTCCCAAGTCATTGTGACACACTGTCCCACCTAGTCAGGGGGGATGTTAAGGGACAGTGGTGCTGTTGATAACAGGTCGCTGATTGCCCAGATGGTGCCTGGGTGCCAAGACCTTTGTCTTTTTTAGTCTCTCCGAATGCTATGGCTTAGAAACATTGCCATCCCCTGGTTCTGGTGAGGAGACTCAGTGTGTTTGAGAGACTTGCCCGAGGTCATATAGCAGAAAAGTATCAGAGTTGAGGTTCACATTGGTCTGTTAGATTTCAGAGTCACTGCGCTTGATGGCTTCTGGCTGCTGCAGTGAACCCTGGGATCATAGAGGTGGGATGGAGGGACATTAGGTGTCTCCTAGGCCCGTGGTTTTCCAGGCAGGGCTCTGGGCCAGCTACATCTGGATCTCTTATTACTTGTGCAGATCCCCAGCCCCACTCTGACCTGCTAAGTCAAAAAGCAGGATGAACATGTCTGTTTGAATGGCCCTTTGAATGCGTGCTCACTTCTGACAGCCACCTTGCTTTGTAGACAAGGCTTTGGAACCATAAAATATCAGGGCTTTTCAACATGTTTCTGTCAAGCTTGGAGATAAAATTCAGGCTGTGACCCCACCATGCCACACAGCAGTACCATGCCAAACTTAAGACACAGCAAGATGCCAGTCTATCAGAAACGGAATGGAATATAGCCCAAATCCAAACTTCCTGCTGTTCCTGATGGGAACCATCCAGGTCCATCACTGCAGGAGGGAACAGTCCAGGACCTTCACTGCAGGAGGGAACAGTCCAGGTCCATCACTGCAGGAGGGAACAGTCCAGGTCCATTGTTGCAGGAGGGAACTGTCCAGGTCCATGGTTGCAGGAGGGAACAGTCCAGGTCCATCATTGCAGGAGGGAACAGTCCAGGTCCATCACTGCAGGAGGGAACAGTCCAGGTCCATCACTGCAGGAGGGAACAGTCCAGGTCCATCACTGCAGGAGGGAACAGTCCAGGTCCATCACTGCAGGAGGGAACAGTCCAGGTCCATCACTGCAGGAGGGAACAGTCCAGGTCCATCACTGCAGGAGGGAACCATCCGGGTCCATCACTGCAGAAGGGAACAGTCCAGGTCCATCATTGCAGGAGGGAACAGTCCAGGTCCATCGTTGCAGGAGGGAACAGTCCAGGTCCATCATTGCAGGAGGGAACAGTCCGGGTCCATCATTGCAGGAGGGAACCATCCGGGTCCATCATTGCAGGAGGGAACCGTCCGGGTCCATCATTGCAGGAGGGAACCATCCGGGTCCATCATTGCAGGAGGGAACCATCTGGGTCCATTGTTGCAGGAGGGAACCATCTGGGTCCATTGTTGCAGGAGACTTGGATGGAGTTTAGTCATGGCTGTGCTTTTGTCTTTGGATCTGACTCTGGGCTGTGCTGATCCCTCAGTGAACAAATGACTTTGTTGTTCAAATACTTTCCCCTTCTGTAAGACAGGGACAAGAAAACCTTGTACGGGTCACTGTGGCCGCCCTTGTTTGTGCACTGCATGGATCACGTAGCAGCATCACTTGTATGGAGGTGTTTTGTGTGCCCAGAGCAGTGAACCAGACAGACCTACTGTCAGCCCCTGAGGAGAGTGGCCAGGTTGCTTTTCCCAAACACCTGACAGGCTCAACTGAAGGGAAGATTGTGATGTTTGCCTAACAGCTTCAGAACAGTCAGCCATCATGGTGGTAAGGGCATGCAGTTCATAACTTGACAGACAAGAAGCAGAGAAAAGAGATACAGAAAGAAGCTAGGACAAGATCAGCCCCAAGGACTTGACCCTAGTGACCTACTTCCTCCAGGCTTGCCCCACCTCCTACTTCCTGCCACCTCTTGGTAACACCAAGTGTTCTGAAGATGCATGCATTCACAAGCACACCCAACGTATGCTGTGCTAACCTGACAAAATTACCATCAGAAGAGGCAGCAGGAAGCCCTGTGTCCCAGGCCTGTGGCAGGGAAAGTTGGAATATAACAGAGCCAGAACCCACAACTGGACCAACCACACATGCACACACAGGCATATGTTTTCACACGACAAATGGAAAGGAAGTGATTGAGAAATCAGAGACAAGTGAATGGGAGACCCTTGGGAGTTTCCAAGGGCTCCTGAGCTCTGGGGCAGGAGCTGTCTGTGGTAGTGGGCTGTCAGGGCTGGAGCAAGTGTGTGGGGTGCAGCCTGGGTTTTATTCTCAATACACGAGGAGCTCTCTACAGGCAGACTCCGAGCAGAGTGAGATGGCCACGTTTGCAGTTGAGGCTGGCAGCTGCTGCTGCTGTCACTGTTAACAGTTCCAGATGTCATTTTCCCATTAACAGCCAGCTCTAAGCCAGTCCTGGGCAATAGATGGCACCCTCCTAGGTGACCTGGGAGTGACAAAGGTCTGCTGGGCTGCTTGTTTTCTCCCAGGAGCTCTTGGTGCTGAAGAGGGGAGCTAGGCGGTGTCATAGGGTCTGCTATCACCAAGAAAGTAAAGCGCGCCTTGCCTACTCCAGCTACACCTCGGCTAGAGGGTGGTGCACAGGTTGGAAGTTGTATTCATGTCAGAGACAGTTTGTCCCATAGTGTAGAGACACCTGAGGTCATTGTGGGGTGGCTGAGGGTCAGAGATGGGCGAGAGCAGAGCTGTTGCTCAGGCTGGTACCAGTAACTGAACTGAGCCCCAGTGGAACTGGGCTGCCTGGCTGAGAAATGAACTTTACCAATACTGTCTTGGTTTGCCTAGCATGTGGTACTTTCTACAGCCAAGAAGTCAGTGTTACCATGAACAGAATTCCAGGCCTTGGGGGTGTTCTAGGGACAGAGAAACCTCTTTCTCCCAATGACTTATATCTGTCTTGATACCATTTAGGAAGTTACCCCTAAGGCCCACCACAGCACCTTTAATCTCATCTTCCCAGGAAATACAGTAGTAATGTTTTCCTTCTGACCCCATGTGGATCTGCTTAGTGAAGGAAAAGTAGATTCACGGGGTGGGTCTCCAGTGTAGATGTGCAAGGGGCCGCACTGGTCGGGTTAAAGATTCCCCACATGATCCGTCATGATCTTCAGTCTGTGGTGTCAGGTCTGTGAGTTTTGTCTCGTTGGAACCCTCTGGGAGGGAGGGCTTGTGGGTTCATTCCAAGGAAACACTTGCGTTGCGCTTGAGTAGACGTAGTTTGGATTGAATTGGCCCCATTGTCTGACTTCTGTCTCTCCTGCCAGAGGACGAACAGAGAGAGAAATCGGTCTCCCACCAAACCGTGCAGCAGCTGGCCCTGGAGAAGGAGCAAGCCCTGGCTGACCTGAACTCCGTGGAAAAGTCTCTGGCTGACCTCTTCAGGAGATATGAGAAGATGAAGGAGGTCCTGGAAGGCTTCCGCAAGGTGTGCCTGCAGAGTCTGGGTCGGGGTGGAGAAGCAACAGCAGGGTTTTTGTTTTTGTTTTTTGCTGGGGGGGTGGGGAGTATGTGGATGAGAATTCAGGAAGCCCATCCTGAGCCGTCACAAACAGAAGCTCTACTGAGGTGAAGGAGTCAGATTTGGCTGTTTGGGGTGTTCTGGTGTGCCCCTCAGCATCTCTTCTTGTGGCCCTGCCGTACCAGAATGAAGAGGTGCTGAAGAAATGTGCACAGGAGTACCTATCCCGAGTGAAGAAAGAGGAACAGAGGTACCAGGCCCTGAAGGTGCACGCGGAAGAGAAACTGGACAGGTAACTGGCCCCTCACTCAGGCCCCAGCGGCACTCGGACATTGGCTTGCAAAGGGTAGCTAATCTTTATGTCTTGGACTAAGATCTCACTCGGCCACCATCCACTGGGATAAGCGAAGGATTACGTTGTGATGTCAGGGGCACCCTTACACACATCGCGATAGGGGAGGGATTCTTAGAGTTCTTATGTTTGGGCTCTCGTTAGTGTGGCTGGATTCGGACCTACGGGAGCAGGGAGAGAGGTATCCACGAGGCCGCCTACCATGCTCCTTGTTCCAACAGGGCCAATGCAGAGATTGCCCAGGTTCGAGGCAAGGCCCAGCAGGAACAAGCAGCCTACCAAGCTAGCCTGCGGAAGGAGCAGCTTCGAGTGGACGCTCTAGAAAGAACACTGGAGCAGAAGGTGAGAGGGTGAGGGTCGGGAACCCAGAGTTGGGAGGCCGCTCGCTCTCCGGCCCTCGCCAGTCCGTCTGGTAATGCAGGCCGCGAGACTGGGAGCGGGCTCCAAAGCAAGGCCAGAGCAGCTTCCGTATAAACTCATGCCTCGTGACCATACCCGTGTTAGGTCTGGGTTTTTTCCTTTCTGCCTGTCCTGGAATGGCAGCCCGTATGGGTTGTTTGTTTGTTTTTTGTTTTTGTTTCCCATTTCTCATTTCTCCACAACACCATTTGTCAAGTATTTGTCAAACGCTGTTGGCATGATGGACATTGGCCTGGAACCTTTTCAACTATCATTCTTGCCAGGGAATAGGTGAGGAACCCACTGTCCTCCTGACGGAGGATGGGCAGTGGCAGGGCTGGGCACATTCGGATGTCCTCCACGTGTGTGATCAGTGGCTGAACCTCCTCAGGCCGCTCAGCCTGCGCCTAGCTTTCCTGATTTCCTGTGTGGTACATAGTCTGCTGTATGCACAGTTTCCCCGGGTGTACCAGTGAAGACTTCTGCCATCCCAGAAACGCTCCACTTCCATGTGGTCCAAAGCGGGCAGGGTGTCTAGGCTGAGTTTCAGTGACCTTTGCTCTGGTAGGTACTGGCTGTCTCCTGCTAGGTGCTATCAGAGAAAGCCTGGCAATGAAGCTGGTCAGCTGCTCACACACTCCACCAATCGTATGGCCCTGGCGAGCCTCACTCTCCATCTCGATTCCTTGGTCCTCTTTAGCCCCGAAAATACTTTGGATGAGAGAATTTCCCTGATATCAAGTGTGGTACTAACCTCACCCCACTTTAAAAAAAAAAAAAAAAGGGAAAAAAAAACTTACAAAATCATTTTTAGCCCTGGCTCTGAGGATGCAGAAGAATGACTGCTGGTCAGTCAACCACAAGAAGTATGTTTTAGAAAGAAAAGGCTAGACCAGGGACCTATGCCAGCTACTGCAGCCGCCTGTGATTTCTGGGCTCTGCTGACTGTTCAGAATGGGCACCGTCGTAGAGACCAGACTCAGCTGCAAACCCAAGCATGTGTTCACTCATTGATGATCACCGCGCATCATTATGTGGTTACTGTTGAGTCTGTGTTTATTTTTATAGAAATGGAATGTTCCATTAAAATAAAGACGCATTCCCTAGTCAGTCTGTGTGTCTGGGAAGTTGTCAGTGTTTAGAATCCTCGGGATGCGTTTAAATCACCACACTGTGTTAGTTCCTGAAGCAGGAGCCAGGACGGATGTTTCCAAGGCGGTTGGCCTGATCAGAACTGCAAAGGAAGGTGATGCTGTGTTTTCTGGTAGATTGAAATGCACAGATGCAAACACGTGGGGCCACGTGGTTTTGGATAATAGCAACGATAAAATGGATCTGCAAACATGATTTCATTTTGAACTAAGCTTCCGGAGGAAGGAATAATTAATCACGGTGTTCGCCCCTGGAGGACAGTAGATCCATATAACAAACAAGGCTTGTCTTACAGAGACTCAGAAACGCATTCACCAGGCAGGTCAGTGTGAAGATGCCGGGCTCCGCAATAGGGCAGTTTACCCATTGGTGGCTGATGGTGCTGGGTTTCAACTCATCCTCTAGATGTGGATCTCCAGTGCTTCCGCCGTGAGCCGCTGCACATTAAGTTTTTAATAGACGTGAGAACAAAGCTGTGTGGTTGCAAGCACAACTTGAATTTGTGTTCCAGGCTGGCCACATCTGTTCCTGTTGGACTGGCTGGGTAATCTTACGCACAGCACTTAACCTCTCTGAGCCTCAGGTTCCTCACTGAAAAATGGCGTAACACTGGCTTCCTTTAAAGGGCCAGTGTGAGAACTGAGCTTAGTGATTGGCATGTGGTATTCACAGGATGAAGACAGGCATTCATGTCCATCAGAGGGGATTGGTAGTCAGGGCTTTCAGCACCTGTGTGGACTGAGGTCTAAGATTTACGTTTGGGCAGGAGGTGAGCCATGGCCAGGCAGCTGGGAGATGGTGCTTTCCCCCCATGACAGCTCAGGTTTCTCCCCTGTGTGGGCACTGTGGTATGGAGTGCTGGAGTCCTAACGCGGGGACGGCCGTGGACTGAGCTGGGACACATTGCAGGAGGTTCTAGGAAAGGGGCTGGTGGAGGCCAGCCCTCTTCAGCATCTCAAAGGAAAACTAGCTGAAAATGTACATGAGATGCAGGTCTTCCATCCTCTTGGAGGGCCGCTGGGCACTTATGCGTGAACAAAGGCAGCCTTGGGCTGCTGGCTGGATTCCAGCTGGATTCCTTTCCTACAGGGCAGGAACTGCTGCACATTTATCTGTACGCACGTATGTAGCTGCCTTTGATTGGGCTTCAAAGATGAGCAAAGGATGGCTTCTGCATGAGACTTTTGCCTCCAGGACACCAGGACACATGCTGTGGGAGCCCACAGAGGTTTCCTAATGAGAGCTGAGCTTGCTTTACACAGCAGGGCTGCGTTAGGGGATGCCTTGACCACGTGCATGGTTACCAGGTGCCTGGGATGGTCTGCACTTGGCTGCACTGGGGGGATGTTCCTTTGCTCCAGCCCTTGGCATTTCTATAAATAGTCCTTTAGAAGAGACAGAGGGGCTGGTGGGTTTTGACCCAGGCCCTCCCAAGGCTATCCTGTATTTCTGTCTCTCTCCTCTGTATTTCTCCCTCCTCAAGAATACCCTGGGAGAAAAAGTGGGGGCTGGTCCCCCACACCACACCACATACTGAGTATGTTCTAAATAACGCTAGCATTTCCCTAAACTCCTGGACCTTTGTCAGGAAAGCCATGAACTAGCTTAGGCCAGCTCTTCTTCACCCCGGACCTCAGACTTCGGGGACAAGGACTGTACTAGGTAACCCTCCGCTGTGGTCTGCTCCCTGTGCCTTTACATTTACACGACCCCACGTTTCTGACCTCATGTCATTCTTACTACATTTTAAAGATGAGGAAGCTGAGGTTCAGACTTGCCCAAGCTCACCCAGCCATAGGATGTAAACTTGGCTTGCTTCCCGTTATTTCCTCCAATTACTCTAGGGAACCTTAGGGGAGACCAGAAGACTGGGTAGATTCTGATTGACTAGTAATAGCAGTAATAGCTGTTGTTGAGACAGGATCTCACTGTGTCCTTGGTGACCCGGTACTCACAATGTAGATCAAGCTGACCTCAAACTCAGAGATCCTCTTGCCTCTGCTCGGCAAGGGCTGGGATTAAAGGCTTGCACCACCACACCTGACTTTCTTTTTGGTGTGTGGATGTCCATTTTTGCTGCTTGTGCATATACTATTTCAGAACACCTCCCTTGTCTTCCATTTTCAGAATAAAGAGATAGAAGAACTCACCAAGATTTGTGACGAACTGATTGCCAAAATGGGGAAAAGCTAACTTTGAACCAAGTGCTTGGACTTGGCCGTTGTGTGCAATACGACCGTCGGCACACTGTTGTCCTTCCGAGCCCGTGGACCGGTTGCTTCTCACTTTATATGCACTACTGTGTTCCCTTTCTAAATGAGGTTGGTTTGACCGTATGCAGTGCCGAGAACTACCAGGATTCCTTGCTATCCTTTTGCATTTTCTAGTATAATTCATAGCAAGTTGACCTCAGAGTTCCTGTATCAGGGAGACTGCCAGATTCTCTAATAAAAAGACAAATTGCTGACTTTGGCCTTGCCCTCTGGTGAGCAGCATCTGATGCGACATGAACGTATGCAGCCTGCATAGGGACTCTTGCCTTAAAGAGTGTACAATTGATCCACATTTGCTGGTTTGTTTGGTTTTTTTTAAATGCATGTTTCAAATAAAATTCTCTATTGTAAATAAATTTTTTTCTTTGAGTCTTGGCAGCGAGTGTGACTGTGAATTATTTTCTGGGAATGGCTGAGTCCTTTCTTGATCAGAATTTCTTTAGAGTTTATTAAAATGCGAAATCCCATGCACAAATATTAAAGAACAAAAGGAGAACCTGAGCCGGACCACAAGCCACTGGTCACACCTTCAAGGGCTCCCTTCCTTGCTCGAAAGGGCCCCGAGCATTCCTCTCCACCTTTGCCCTCAGTCACCAACATCCCCAGTGAAATCCCCGCCTCAGACCAAAACTCTCCTCTCAACTGGTTAGTGAACCGGTGACAGAATTCCCGTCACACTTTCTTGCCTCCATTAAGTCATATCAGACTTGGTTTCTGCCTCTTTCTGCCCTTTTCTTTGTCCATCGATCCAAATAGGATTTCCTTCATTATCGTGTCTGGGTTTGTAAGAGGAAGCAAATGAGAAATATTGATTCGGCTTAAATAATTAAGTGGATCTATTGGATTAGCTTAGATTTCATTTCTACAAAGCCTCGGCCATTAGGCAGAAATCTATTTCCTTTTATTATTGTACGAAGGAAGTAGCAAGTTGTCAGGCTTTCTTTCCTACCCCTTGGTGCCTGACCAACCCTGATACACGGCCTACTCCTCTGTAAGTGGTGAGGAAGGGCCAGAGATATCTGGTGGGAGGCACGTAATTAGCCACTTAGCAACCTGACTGCTGCCAGATTCCTTGATGCCACAACCTGTGTGTGACCTGTGACCTGCGAGGAGACCTCACATGAGACAAAGGATGAGCTAAGGAGGTAAGGAGGAGCTGGAAGGTAGTTGGTTTTCTGGGCTGCTGTCACAAATGCCCACAAACAGCAGCCGGGAACTGCAGAAGTTCAAAGTCAAAATGAGGTTGGGGCAGGCAAGGACAATCCATTCTGTCCCTCTCCCAGCTTGCTGTATCCCACCCAGCAACACTCCAACCTCTCAGTTCACACCACCTTCTCAACCTTTTGTGTTTCTATGTCTCAAACAGCCCTTCATAGTAAATGCTCTCACTACTGACTGAGCTGTACCTCCAGATCTCTTTTTATTTTCTTATTTTGAGACAAGGGATGCTCAAACTGGCATTGGACTCATTCTGTAGTCCAGACAGCCCTTGAATTTACAATCCTCCTGCCTCAGCCTCAGCTGGGTTTACAGGTATGTGCCACCATATCCAGTCCTTTATAAGAATACCATTATTGGACTTAGAGCCTATTGAAAATTCAGGGTGATCTCATCTTGAGATCCACAATTCCGTCTGCAAAGGCCGTTTCCAGGTACAGCCGTATTCACAGGGGTGCAGGGATTAGGGAATATGCATATATTTAATTTTCTTCGTTACATTACATATTGGTGTGTGAGTGAGGTCAGGGGACAGCTTTGGGGACTTGCTATGGAACACATGTGGAGAACTAGAACAGTTCTCACCTTTCACCATGGGGGTCCTGGGGAGCAGATGCAGGTAGGTCATCTGGCTTGGCGGTAAGAGCCGTTACCCACTGGGCCATGTGGACTGGTAGAGTGTGTGGTGTGGCTGAGTGTGAAAAGCAGACCCAAGCTCCCATGTTTTAGCTTAATGGTCCCCCTTTCTACCCCCAGGCACAGTAACTATGAGTCACATGTTGTAGAGGTACCCTGCTCCTATCAGGGCAGGTTTTAGACTACTTTGTCTGGGAGAGAAGATGGGGTGGAAGTCTCTGCTGTGACTTCCAAACAGATGAATCTCCGCCATCCAGGCAGCACAAGGACAGAGGGAGATAGACCCACTGTGGTTGGGCCATCAGCCCGGTGGTGATGGACTAGGGAGATAGACCCACTCTGGTTGGGCCGTCAGCCTGGCGGTGATGGACTAGAGAGACAGACCAACTCTGGTTGGGCCATCAGCCCGGTGGTGATGGACTAGGGAGATAGACCCACTCTGGTTGGGCCGTCAGCCTGGTGGTGATGGACTACGTCTTTGGGTCCTTTTCCTCTGTATGTGGGCTCTAATGGCAAAGCTCTGGTCCCACTGAACAGGGACAGGGAACTGCCTCCGTCACCCTGCCCAGTACCCACTGCCTGGTCCTGCCAGTGAGGACCCAGAGTCCTCACTCTCACTGGCCATATCCATCCCTTCCCTTCCGGGATCCTCACCTCTACTGCTTCCTCTCTTATTTTCATCATTTAAGAAAAACATTTTTATTTCTAAAAGGATGACTAGTACAGGTAAGGAAAACATCCTAATTCCCAAACCAAGAAACTACAGGTGTTGTGGTCTTTGTCTTTCTTGGCATATGAAATACTTACCTAATTTTGTCGCTGTGCTGCTTTTAAGACATTTATCTGTTTGCTTATCCACCCAGCCTCAGGGTTCCATTCAGCTGACTATTTTCCCCATGTAATACTGTAATGTAACTGATGGTTATAATAAACAGCGCTGGTGGCAGCGCTGGTTACTGCATGGAAAGGTCACGGTCACAACAGAACCTAATGCTAGTTTTAGAGTTTTATTAGGAGGGAAAGGGGGAGAGAAGGAGGGGAGCCAGGCCTGGGGGTAGGGAGCAGATCAGGGAGCAGAGAGGGAACAGAGAGAGAACACAGAGAGAGGGTGGGGGTCCACATCCAGCTTTTTAAGGCACGTACGTAGCTACCAGTGCCTCCTAATGATGTAAGACGCAAGAACCCGAGATGTGCATGTGCTGGAGTGAGGGCAGGATCCTAACAGTGACTATCATATAAACTTATTCTTTTCTTAGTAAAATAATTAAAATATATACATAAAATGCCAAGCTGTCTAGAACAGTGGTTCTCAACCTTCCTAATGCTGTGACCCTTTAATAGTTTTTCACGTTGTGGTGACCCCAAACATTAAATTATTTTCATTGCTATTTCATAACTAATTTTGTTTTTGTTATGAATCATAATGTAAATATCTGTGTTTTCCAGTAGTCTTAAGCAATCCCCATGAAAAGATCATCTAACCCCTGAAGGGGTTGTGACCCACAGGTTGAGAACCACTGGTTTAGCATGTCATCAGAACAGTTGCCGCTTTTATTTTGGATGATTACAAGGTGGTGTTCAAGTCCCAGAATGATGATTCCATAGACGCTTCGTCAGAGATGACTGATGGTGACACTCCTGTGCATGGACAGGAGCCTGCTGGAAACTTCATGAGGTTTATGTGCTGATATTTTGTCTGTGATCTAACAAACAAAGCTTGCCTGAAGGTCAGCGTGCAGAGCTAAGCCATTTGTTAGCCATAGAGGCCAGGCAGTGGTGGCGCACACCTTTAATCCCAGCACTTGGGAGGCAGAGGCAGACGGATCTCTGTGAGTTCAAGGCCATCTTGGAGATCAATTAGGATTCACACAACAGGTTTATGTCCCTACACTGGACAGCAAAGTTAGCAGCTGTTGACTGGACTATCAGGCCCGAGTATGGAAAGACACATTCATTGGTATGTTTTGAATGAGAAATGTCCCCCATAGGCTCAGGCATTTGAATACTTGGTCCCCAGTTGGTGGTGGTGCTCGGAGAGGTTGTGGGAAGATGCAGCCCTCCTGAAGGAAAGTTCATCCCTGGGGGCGAGCTGTGAGTAAACCTTACCCTGCTTCAGTTTCACTCTGTGCTTTGTGCTTGTGGTTAAAGATGTGACCTCTCGGCTCCCTGCTCCTGCCGCTCGGCCTGCTGCTTGCAGCCATGTCCCCACCATGATGGACTCTTACCCTCTAGAATAGTAAGCTGGAATAAACTCTCTTAAGTTGCCTTTGGTCATGGGGTTTTACCACAGCAACAGAAAAGCTACTAATATGTGTGTTCCTGACAGCCTTACATGTTTTTTCTCCAAAAGGGGTACATTATATACAAGGAGAGTCTGTATCTTACAGATAATAAAAACATGTTGCCAAAATCAACTTCCTCTTCTGCCTGTTTATCTTTCTTGTTCTGTCCTTGTCTCCATTGGGCAAGTCGCAGTCACACCAGGTTTCTCTGCAGCTTGTGGGCAGCATATCAGTCTTGGTTTTCCTTTAACTCAGCATCCTTCTTTTCCTAGGGTAGCTTGTCACCGAGGTAGGGTTGGTCCTGATCTCTCCCACGGCCCTTGGAATATCTTCAACTAACAGACCATGATCTCCTTTGCTTTGGAATGATACCTGGAACAGGAAAAAAAAAAGGGGGGGGGGTTAGTTCTTGAACTTGCCTTTTGTTTTCCCTGTAGATGGGATCTGTGTGTTCATTTTTCCAGAAGGGCTTTATTTGCTTTGTCACACATCTTATTACTGATACAGGGTCTGACTAGCTTCCTGTTTGTCATGTAGATTAACATGACCTTGAACTCCTTGACCTTAACCTCGTGAGTGTTGGAATCATAGGTGTGTGCCATCATGCCTGTGCCTAGCTTGTTAAGTGTATTTTATTTTCTTTTCTTTTTCATAGACCTGCTCTACTTTTGAACCCTGCTTTGAAACTCTGGAAGCTGATGGGGGACACTCTAGACAATCTTTCACAGAAAGTCTATGGTAGTGTGCTGGTTTGAATGAAAATGGTCCCTGTAGGCCCATAGGGAGTGGCATTATTAGGAGGCATGGCTTTATTGGAGTAGGTGTGGTCTTGTTGGAAGAAGTGTGTCACTGAGGGTGGGCTTAGAGGTCTCAAAAGCTCACACCAGGCCCAGTGTGGCACTCTCTTCCTGCTGCCTGCTGATCTGGATGGGAACTCTCAGCTACCTCTCCAGGACCATGTCTGCCTGCATGCCATCATATTTCTTGCCGTGATGACAATGGACTAAACCTCTGAACTATAAACCAGCCCCAGTTAAATGTTTTCCTTTATGAGAGTTACTGTGGTCATGGTGTCTCTTCACAGTAATAGAAACCCTTAGACAGAAGTTGGTACCCAGGGACTTGCTATGATAGGCCTTGCTGTGATGATAGGCCTGACCATGATTTTGTTTGGAGGAATGTCGACTTTGGGACTTTGGATTACAAGAGCAGTTGAACACTTTAAGTGGGGCTTAATGAAGCATGGAAGGCAGTGGGGCTGAGGGGATTTGAACTGTGATGGTTCAGTTCAAGAGGTTTCAAAGGAGAAGAGTTTCAGTATGTGGCCTAGAGACTGTTCTTGTGATATTTTGGCAAAGATTGTGATGGCTTTCTGCCCTTGTCCAAAAAATCTGCCTAAGGCTAAACTGAAGAGTTATGGATTAAAAGCTTTGGCAGAGGAAATTTCCTAACAGCCTAGTATTGACTGTATTGCTTAATTATTATTGGTTATGTGTGGCGACCCAAATTATTCAGGGTCTGAGAATCTGAGCTTGCTTTACCAAGCAGGGCTGCATAAGGGGATGATTTTACCACAGGAGTGATTACCAGGTGTTTGGAAGGGTCTACAACTTGGCTGTGTGGTGTGCTTTGATCTAGCAAAGGGGAGGTCTTTTGTATCACCCCTTGACATTCTTATAAAAACCCCTTTGAATAAACAGAAAAGGCCCTTGAGTATTGACCAAGGTCCTCCTGAAGCTATCCTGTGTTTCTGTCTTTCTCTTCTTCACTTTCTTTCTATCTAATATTTTCTTAACCCTCTCTCCTTCTCGTAGGAACCCTTGAAAAAGTGAGAGCTGACCTCCTACAGTTATGCTTGTGCAGATTTATAATGAAAAGAAAAAAGCTGAGCAAGGAAAAATATAAAATGTACAGTTTGAGGAGAACAGGGGCACAAGGAAATATAAACAGGTTAAAGAAAAGCCTGATGTTAAGTGGAATAAAGGGAGTGGTGACCTCAGAGCAAGACCCCATCCAGCTAAGCTTCCAACTTGTGAAAAGGAATTAAGGAATTAAGGAAAAGCTTAGGGCTAGTAGCAGTGGTACATGTCAGATTTCAAAGTTCAAGGCTAGCCTAGTCTACAGAGCAAGTTCCAGCACAGACAAGCTTAGGCAGTGAAAGAAACCATTGAAAACAGAAAGCTGGTGAAAATGTATTTGAACAAGGGGGCCATGTCCCAGCCCCAGCAAGCAGCAAAACTTGGCAGCTTTGGCCACATGGTTCTGGCTTTAGAGTTAAGGATAGAAGAAATAGGTGTGGAATCTCCCTCTGCAACTAAGGAAAGCTGCTGAAGCCAAGCATGTGTCGAGGTGTCCCTGAATGGAGGTCTAGAGAGGCCATTATGTGAAGCTGTGAAGATAAAGCCTGGATTGCCTTGGAGACTCCAAGATATTGGAGATGCCAGAGCCATGGGATACCTGCTGAAGAAAGCTGATAACAGGGAATGGAACCAGACCAAGAGAAAGAAGTGTGTTTCAGTCAACAAAGCTGAAAGGAGTCAGAGATCTGAAGAGCATTTTGACATCAGACACAGAGATGCAGAGTTTGGAGTTTGTCCAGCTGGTTTTCATTCTTGCTTTGGTCCAGTATTTCCTCACTGTTCTCTCTTCCCTACATTTTGGAATGGTAATCTATATCCTGAGCCATTGTATGTTAGAAGTTTGTGATTCATTTTGATTTTATAGGGGATTACAGTTAAGATATTGCATGAATCTCAGAAGAGACTGTGAACTTTGGACTTTTAAACATTGTTGAGACTGTGATAGACTATGGGGACTTCTGAAGTTATACTAAATGCATTTTGCATTATGACATTGTTACAAGCCTATGGGGTGGGGAGGAAGTAGAATGTGGTGGTTTGAATGTAAATGCCCCCCCCCACCGTAGGCCCATAGTGAGTAGCACTATTAGGAGGTGTGGCCTTGTTGGAGTAGGTGTGGTCTTGTCAGAGGAAGTGTGTCACTGAGGGTGGGCTTTGAAGTTTCAGATGCTCAAGCCAGGCTCAGTGTGGCACTCTCTTCCTGCTGCCTGCTCGTCTGGATGTAGAGCTCTCAGCTACCTCTCTAGCACCAGTCTGCCTGTGTGCCACCAGGCTTCCCTCCATGATGACAATGGACTAAACCTCTGAACAATAAGCCAGCTCCAGTTAAATGTTTTCCTTTATAAGGGTTGCTGTGACCATGGTGTCTCTTCATGGCAATAGAAACACTAAGGCGGGGACTTCAATGTCAAACACCTGCCACAGTGTCATATGATAAATGGTTGGTCCCCAGTGGGTGGTTATATTTTATTAAGAGGTTCTGGAAATGTGTCTAGGAGGTGGGGCCTAAGTGAAGGTCACTGGGAGTGTCCCTTTGAAGGTTACACCTGTCCCAGGTCCCCACTCACTTTCTTTGCTTCCTGTCTACCATGAGCTTAAGCAGCCTTTGCCGCATGCTTCCCCCACGGTAATGTCCCTTCCTCATCACAGGCCCAGGAGAATGGAGCTGCACATGATGGACTGAATCTCTGCAAACATGAGCCAAAATGAGTCCTTTCTCTTTTACCAGATGTTTTGATTTGACAGCAATAGGAATTCATCTGAGAATGCCTGTTTTTCTAAGAATTTCATTCTGTCTAAGGATCTCTTGCTCACGTTCAGTTTCTTTTCCTTGGAGACTCTGTGCCCATCCACTCACTGGCTCGAGCACTCTCTGTGGAGCTCAGGGAGCTACAATCTGTGGTAAATTATATATCAGTAAATATAGCAATTTGTTTCCTTGGGTGGCCACACAGCATTCCAGAGTACCAAGCAAACGATCATCCTGGGAATGGTGGGCACTTACATTGTATTCAGTTTTGCTATTGTTCTGAACTACCTGAGAGTCCTTATGTACCTATGAGAACATACTCCTTCAAGCTGAATAATTTTTGGTGATTGTTGTTGAGGCAGAGTCTTACTATGTGTCCCTGGCTGGCCTGGAATTCACTATGGAGACTAAGCTGGCCTCAAACTCACAGATCTGCCCATCTCTGCCTCCTGAGTGATGGGATCCACATCCAGCTCTTAATTATTATTATTTTTTTTATTTTTTATTGCATGATTGTTTTGCCTGCATGCATGTAAGTGCACCATGTGCATACCTGGTATCCATGGAAGGTCAGGAGAGGGCATCAGATGCCCTGGAACTAGAGTTACAGATGGTTGTGAACCACCATGTGGGTACTGGGAACCAAACGTCGGTCCTCTGCAATACCAGCAAGTGCTCTTAATTGCTGAGCCATCTCTCTAGTCCCTAAGCTGAATTCTGTGGAGTGGCTTACCTGGGCTGAAGATGCCACTGTGCTCCAGACCCCAGCTTCTTCAACTGGGTCATGATCTCATGTGGTTTGTATAACTGAATGTGGGGAGTGAGAAAAATTTGACAATAGTAAAAGATTTCTGAATCTTCAATGCTCAAAAAAAATTAATTAAAACTCAAATGCATGATAAGTCCAAAGCATTTCTGGCTGTCTTGTTGCATTTTACAACTTCACTGCATCCTGGGTTCTGAACATACAAGATGAGCAGGTTGTACCGTGCAGGCCGTCACACCACACAATGCCAGCAGCTCTGCCTGAAACATCCTGGCTTCCATCTGAGGCTGCTGTATATGATAAGTGGCAGTGGTTTTACTACAAATGCAAAGTTTTCTACTCTGATGGTTTTGTTATGGAAAACGATGGCTTTTAATGTTTCCTTACCATCACTTCTCAGAACCCAAGCATCCAATTAGTACTTGGGAGGGTGTGTTATTGGGATGATTGATTTTAAATGAAAACTGAGTTGTTAATTTAGGCTTCTTGAAATTCCACTATATAGATTTTGGCATGGGATTAGGACAGAATTTCCAGCAATTTCTTCCATGGCCATTATACCTTTTATTACTTTGTACTATGTATTCATGTGAAGGTATGTTCTCAGCACTGATGATTATAAAATCTAAATATTGACCAACTCTGAAAAACACTGGAGATACTCTGTATCCTGCAGTGTCAACTATTCAACTATGATCTCATTTTTTATGTGAAAATAAATAGGCATACCTTCTCATTAGTGTGCAAATTTGCTTTCATCTTTAATACATGGTAAACTATGTCTACCAAACAATTGTTTCAAAATAGACTTCTTCATGATTCATTGCTGGCAAATGTCTGATTTGCATGCCATTTATATGCCCATATGCACAGGGCTGGGTAGTGAGAAGCCCCCCGTTCCAGCCAACCAATAGGAACATCAAGTATGGTTGGTGGGATTGATTGTGGTTGCAGTGAAGCAGGAATTCCACCAGGGGGAGCTGCAAGGCATCTTAGAAGAGATTCTCAGAAGGAATAGGGAGAGGGAGGCAGAACTACCACTAAAAGCCAGGACTAAGAGATACCTGATCCTTGCCATGGTTCAAATCAGGTTTAAGTTTGTCTATGTTAGACATGCTTACAGAGTAGTCTCAGTTCTTCTTGACCATCGCAATCCAGGTGGCCTGTCTAATGCTAATGTCCTGTGACAGTGTTTATGGCCAAGGCCCACCTGTGAGGTCCAGGTCAGCTCTGGAGCTGTCCTGTTGCCTGTCAAGCCAAGAAGCCAGGTTGAGATGTCTTTTTTCTTTTTTTCTTTTTTTTTTCTTTTTTAAGATAGTCTTATATAGCTCAGGTTAGCCTCAAATTCATTATGTAGCCAGAGATGACCTTGAACTTCTGATCTTTCAGCATCTACCTTCCAAAGACTGGGTTATCTGTGCCACAGTGCCCTGTTTTATGTAGTACTAGAGACTGAACTCAGGACTACGCTTTTTAAAGTTTAGGAAGCTCATTGCTTAGAATCCTTCCCAAGTTGGTACCAGTGCTGGATAGTTGCATGCCAACTTGACACAAGCTAGAGTCATCTGAGAGGCGGGAACCTCAATTCAGAAAATGTCTCCATAAGATCCAGCTGCAGGCAAGCCTGTAGGGCATTTTCTTAATTAGTGGTTGATGTGAGAAGACCCAGTCCATTGTGGGTGGTGTCATCCCTGGGCTGGTGGTCCTGGGTTCTATAAGAAAGCAGGTTGAGCAAGCCATGAGGAGCAAGCCAGTAATCAGCACTCCTCCATGGTCACTGCATCAGCTCCTGCCTCTGGGTTCCTGTCCTGTTTGAGTTCCTGTTTTGACTTCCAAGAAAGACTATGAGGTGGGAGAGTAAGGCTTTCCTCCTCAATTTGCTTGGCTCATAGTGTTTCATCAGAGCCATAGAAACCCTAACTAGGACAGTACCCACATGTAACTGCTCCCTGGCCTTCAGTGTATATATATACACTCTATGGGGCATATGGCCGGCTCTGTGCCGTTCAGCTGGCTTGGCCTGGCTTCAGGCCTATTCTGTGCTTGGTCACCTCTCTTCACTGGCGTTGCTTGCTGGGATAGTGTGCTGTCAGTGAGGGGCTTCAGGAAACAGCTGTGCCACCGTCTGCCTGACTGAGGGACAGAGCGGTGTGTTTCCAGTCACCTGCCTTCTCCTTTGAAATGCTGAAGGACCGCGTCAAGACCGCACAGAGGTCTGAGACTGAAGTAGACCTCCACAGGGGAAGATGGGGCAAAAATGGCCGTCACCTTCTTCCTTCTCCAGTCACTACAGGGAACTTATGATCCTCCTGCCTCAGCTTGTCTTCATATGTAACAGGCTGTTTCGTGAGCCCAGCTATCTGTGCTGTCCGGAGGTATATTGGGCTTCTGTCAGAGTCTCTTCCTCCTTATTTGTTTATGATAGTCTGGCCTCAAACTCCCGTATAATCAAAGATGACCTTGAACTCCTGCCTCTACGTCCCAGTGTTGGGAGTACAGGCCAGCACCCGACATACCTGCTCTAAAAGGATTATTTTTAATTTCTTGTGAGACAATGCATCTATCTTCATGGTCTGGTTGGAGGTTCATTTACTGTTTTGACCAGGCTATGCTTCCCTCTCCACATTTAGTTTTTGGGGTGGGTCATTACCATCCCCAGCAAGTGGATGCCACCAAGTAGAATTTCCTAAAACTGTGTCCACTCGGCTCCTGTAGCCGCTCAGGCCCAATTAAACACATAGAGACTTATATTACTTATAAACTGTGTGGCCGTGGCAGGCTTCTTGCTATCTGTTCTTATATCTTAAATTACCCATTTTTTTTTTTTTTCCAAGACAGGGTTTCTCTGTAGCTTTGCGCCTTTCCTGGATCTCGCACTGTAGACCAGGCTGGCCTTGAACTCACAAAGATCCGCCTGCCTCTGCCTCTCGAGTGCTGGGATTAAAGGCATGCAGCACCACTGTCCAGCCCAAATTAACCCATTTCTATTAATCTATAAGTTGCCACGTGGCTCGTGGCTTACCGGTATCTTAACATTTGCTTCTCATCATGGTGGCTGGCAGCGTCTCTCTGCCTTAGCCTTTTACTTTCCAGAATTCTCCTTTCTCTTTGTCCTGCCTATACTTCCTGCCTGGCTACTGGCCAATCAGCGTTTTATTTATCCATCAATCATAGCAGCCTATATTCACAGCGTACAGGACATCCTACAGCAATTTCCAGGGCGGGGAGCTGAAGCTCTTTCCACTTTTGTGTATTTGTTTTTGACTTTGGCTTACAGCTCAACTCCTGAGAGATCCATGGAGTGTGTGTGCTGAGGACTCTAGGGGTGAGCTGAAGGCTGTGGTCAACACAGCCAAGGCCGAAGGTTGGGCTCGGGGTGGTGGGGATTGTGGCACAGGACACTTCTCCATTGTGGCCACTAGGAGGTGTTCAGGGATTTTTCTCTTGGCCAGTTGCCCTGCCAGGAGTAGTACTCAGAGGAGAGGTGGGATGACAGGAGGGTTCAGGTTCTTGTATTTCAAATATCTTAATTAAGATCATTTATAAAGCCATTCCGGAGAAAAATGTACATGGGGGAAAGTTTGGGGTAAAGGGGAAGAAGACATATAAAGAGGGCAGATCTGTCCTGCAGTGCTTTTGCTGAGGGACCTCCTTATATACACACCATTCTATCACAGCGTGGTCTTGGCTTTGGGCTAGGAGGGACGCAGCAGACAGACTCAAGATCAGAGAGCAGACTGTGTGTACTATGACGGGTGCGTAAGGCTCCAGAAGAGTGTGTGTAGACAGTGTGTGTAGACACTAATGTCTGTCTATTCATCACTTTCCCCCACATCAAGAAACACAGTGTCACCATTCTCAATAATACACAGGCATGTGGGGGGGGATGTATGCATGCATGCACAAATATTGATATAGTATTAATGAATGTTAATTTTGGCCATGGCATTCAAATTACTTTTATTGTCAAAATATTTTGGCAGCCAGGCATGGTGGTACATACCTGTAATCCATCCCCAAACTTGAGAGGTAGGAGCAGGGGCGTTGACGCAAGACTCGGGCCTAGCTGAGCAAGGCAGGGGGTATGAGGCTGTCTAGGGCTCTATGGTGAGCTCTTGTCTCGGTGCCTTTCCCTCCAGGTTTTCCTGCCTCTGAATCTGTCTCCTCTGTGTGTTGGATTTGTAAAAGGAAAATTGTTCCAATAATGCTTTGCTTCCAGAGTGTA
Source organism: Peromyscus eremicus (assembly GCF_949786415.1). Lineage (NCBI taxonomy): Eukaryota > Metazoa > Chordata > Mammalia > Rodentia > Cricetidae > Peromyscus > Peromyscus eremicus. The sequence goes on along the minus strand of NC_081416.1, from coordinate 71,862,927 downwards.
GAGAAGGCCCACACTCTAGCCAGGAGCACAGGCTCTCATCTGGCCCCTGTGAGCCCTGTGCATCCACTTGAAGCCTGCTTCCACCTAGCTATACTCTAGTAGGAGTATGGGCAGACCCTGAGCTGGGCTCCTAACCCCTGCCTGTAAAACAAAGTCAGTGCTCTCAGCCTGTGTTCTCTGTCACCACGTCCTGCCACTGAGCACCCCTTCCTGACCTCTCCTGGTATGCTGGGATGACAAAAAGCGGCAGAAGGTTTTTAGACTCCACCCCAAATCTGTGCTTCTTCTAGCTCTATGCCTCTGAGCACACTGCGGGTGTCTCTGAATTTGCCTGCCTCCTCGACCTCCACCCTTTGGAGTCTGCCTACTTTCTCTTTACAGAGCACTTGGCTGTGTGGAGGGCTCTGTGAGCGGCTTTACCCACCCATAAAGCACAAACCATTGAGCATCAGCTTTCCCAGGCTGAGTGACAGCCGACAGGGGTCAGTTGTGAGCTGCCATGAACCCTCTTCTACTGCACTCCCAGTCTCCCAATCCAAGGAACACCCCAGAAGAAAAAAATGCACACCCAGGAGCCACTCAGGCTACTAAAGATGCCCCCCGACATGCAAATGTGAACACAATTCTAATCATGTACACAGCAGCTAGGTACAAACACCAGGTCCATGACCCCACAGACATATACATACCTTCATGTGCACATACATGAGAAGGCATGGGCTCACACGCAATGCTCATTTGAATGTAAGAGCAGAGTTGTATATCCAATTCACCAATTCTGCGGACCTTTTTTTAGCACTTTCTAAAGGCCATGTTTGGTTGTCAGGCTCTTGGGATGGGTAAAGCCACTCAGAATTCTCCATATAATCAACTGCTCAGCAAAGAGGATGCAGGCAGAATCCAGAGGGTGGGAATTGAGCAGGCAGGCCAATCCAGAGATGCCGCCAGTGCACTCCATGTTATATATTTTCTAGAACATAATTATAGGTAGAAGAGCATGCCTTCCTGCCTTCCTTTATAATTTACTTGGTTCCTCAGGGGAGGCTGTGAATGAAGCTCACAAGAAAGCCAGTCTTCGGCCTCACACGCTGCCTAACCGACTTCAGTTCCTGTCCTATGACTAGGGTTCCCTGTGGTTTCTGGGGTGATGGACTAGACCTAGACCAAAGTTCCCAGGGGACATGACTGAGGGGACTTTTACCTTCTACCCTGGCACCTAATATGAAAAGTCTTGGTCTCATCTTTGACTTAAAGGCAATTCTTAGGGAAAGCAGAAGAATAAAAAATCACCTCTTAACAAAGTAACTCCTTGGGGTAGTTTCAATAATGTAAACTGTGATTTTTGTTGAAATATTGTTTTGTCAAAACATTGCTGGATATAGGAAGCTAGAAACTGAGTACCCCAAATTCCAGAGCTGGGTAGGACCTCAAGTTTTTCCAGTGGAAGGGATTAAAGATCAGAGGATGGATCCTTCAGGTGGCTCAGGAGCTGTAAGGACACTGATATGGTCCCCTGAACAAGTACAGCACCGTTGCCTCCAGAGGGGGCAGGAGGACGCTCATGGCACCCAGTGGTCTGGGTGAGGAGCTGTCACTCAAAGTCTGTTCAATGACAGCCTTGTCCCTCCTCAGCAGACAACCTGAAGCCTCCAGCTGAGCTAGCACCAGAACCCGGAACAGGAAGTCCTTGGAATCTGATTGCTGTTACCATGGTACCCACAACGACCCCCAGGAAACCAAAGGCAGGCTCCCCCAGCAAAGCATCTCGGCCCATAGGAGAAAGGGGTGAGCCCCAGGTGTCATGAGAGCTTTTAAGATTCAGGCTCAGAAGGTGCCCAGCCTCCAGCTCTGCCGTAATTCGGAGTCCAGTGCAAGGACCCTTCCTCCACCCCACACGCCACCTCTGTGACCATCCTCCCGCCCCACCCCCTGTGGGGAACAGGACTTCAGAACTGTAAGTGGATCTGGTACCTCACACACACCAGAGACTGAGGGCTCACCTAGTGATGGGAGCTGCTTGCGTGTAGCTCCACCAGAGCAGGAAGGCACGTCAGAGGTTCCTGGCTGGGAGCTGAAGGAGGGTCATAGACGGCTTCCTCACCAGAGGACCGAGGAAGGAAGCAACAATTAAAGCCCACCAAGAGCACAGCTCTCAGTGAGACATAAAAAATCACAGTACATTTTAATGCCGTTGGAATGCCCTGGGGTTCAAGGCCAGCTAATAAGACACTTGAGAAAAGGAAGCAGAAATTGGACAGCAGCCTCTAAGCTGAAAGGGCCTTCTGTACGGAGGGTCCTGACAGGAGCAGCTCTTCATGTGCTGACCAGCTCTGCATGAGGTCCACATGAAGCTCCCTCCTCTCTCCTTAGATGCCTCTGGGCCACACTGAAGACTCAGAGCTCTTATCTAGGACAGTGGAAAGTAGGCAAGGGTTTTAGGCTAGGAAGGCGGAAGTCATTCTGACTTCTGTATGAAAAACAGGTCAGAGAAGCAGCTATGTATTTCCCGGGTTGTGGGGGCAGGGATGTGGGAACCCAGCCATGAAAAAACAAAACAAAACAAAACAAAACAAAACAAAACAAAACATGTGCGTGTGTGCATGCATGCATGCGCATACCCATACACACACACACATGTTGCGGGAGGACTCAAACTAGGGCTATTCACTTGCTGCTCTACCACTCAAACTCATTCCCATCCAGGGTTGCTTTGATAGACAAGCTTTTAAATGAGAGTCAGTCAAAGAAAGTAGAGACACACATAACATGCTTCCCATACATGATTCCCAGTTAAATAATTTGGAAAATATAAACAAAGCAAAACCAAATGGTATGCTGAGAACGCCACACACCTGTGAAGCACACGGGGCAGACACATAAAGCATAAAGCTTTGTGCTCCCATCACTGTGCATAGAAAGCACCCGGACAACGCTCAGGAACCTCAGCAGCTCAGGAGGAGAGTAAAGTCCAGGAACGAAAAAGTAAACGGTAGAATAATGTGTAAAAGGACACCTGTGCTCACCGGTGGCCAGGGAAGTTCAAATGAGAACAGTCTGAAGCCATCTGTCACCAGATTAGCAAAATCATACACCGATAAGCCTAGTACTTAAAAACTGGTGCTGGGGATGCAAATTGTGGCAACTTTTGGGAAGGTGAATTGGCATTTCTCTACTGTAATTTATAAACAACTGTAACTCATAATTCCATTAGAAGGTCTGGTTTGTAGAAATAAATGCAGTAGCATACAAAGATATATATTTAGATATATGCATGTTTGGGTACCTATGTTGGTAACATACATACATATAGTAATATAAACTACCAAGCTGAATAAAGTGTGTGTGGTATGTGTTGCTCTTGCTGTTTCTGGGACTAGAAGACAGGAAGCAGCTGTGATGACTAGGGATGGGGGACTATTTTAATGGAGAATGAGGCATCCATTGTATGAAATACCATGTAACCCCTGTCAAGTTTTTCTTTCTTTTTTTCAGATGTATTTATTATGTATGCAGTGTTCTGCCTGCATGTGCGCCTGTATGCCAGAAGAGGGCACCAGATCTCATTACAGGTGGTTGTGAGCCACCACGTGGGTGCTGGAAATTGAACTCAGGACCTCTGGAAAAGTAACCCAGTGCTCTTAACCTCTGAGCCATCTCTCCAGCCCCTGTCACACTTTTCTTTACCTGCTGTTTTTGTATTGATCCAGCTGTTACCTTTTACAGTGTTTTTGTTTATTTTTAATATACTTAATTGTAAAGGAAAAGACAATTCTGCCTGCTCATATGGAATGGAAATCCCATGAGGCAGAGCTCATGCCCATCTTGCTCTCTGCCATATCTCAGAAACAAGCAACCCTCTCTGGGCTCCCACACAGAAGGCGCCTGTAGAATGAATGCATGACTGAGCCACTCCACTGCCTTGGCCACAGTTCGGGTCAAGTGCTCCTCGGAAAGCAGGGGGTAGCTGAGGGTCTTGGTTCACAAGTGCCACAGACTTTAATGTCTTCACCTGTCCATCACTTCCCCTTCTCCTCAGTTTTGCTCTGGAAAACTGTAGCTGGAGAATTTTCTGTCTGGCCCACGGTCAGGGCAAATCTCTCTCAGGCTGGAGAATTTCTCTCCAGCTCCCGCCACCAAGTCCCGCCAGTCCCAGATCCCACTTATAAAATAAACACACAGACTCTTACATTATTTAAACTGCTTGGCCATTAGCTCAGGCCTGTTATTGTCTAGCTCTTACTCTTATATTTAGCCCATTTCTATTAATCTTTACTTTGCCACATGGCTCATGGCTTACTGGTACCTTACATCTTCCTTGTCCTGATGGCAGCTGGCAGTGTCTCCTCTCCGCCTTCCACTTCCCAGAATTCTTTTCCTTGTCCCACCTATACTTCCTGCCTAGCCAATGGCCAATCAGTGATTTATTTACTGACCAATCAGCAACACACTTGACATACAGACCATCCCACAGCACTTCCCCTTTTCTTTTCTTAAAAAGGAAGGTTTTCATTTTAACATAGTAAAATTACATATAACAAAACAATTATCAAGCAAGAATTACAGTTACAATATTAAAGAAGAGATCCTATCTATCTTATATTTGTAAGTTTAAGGTTTTATATCTAACTTATCTTTTATTATAACTAAGGAAAATTGTAAGTATCTAGTCTTTAACCACATCAAAGACCTCAGAAGGATATACTACTACCTGAGAAATGGAGAAGGATATAAGCAACTTTTGGGAGTCTTGCAAGGGTAGACAGAGACAGCTGGCAGCCTGGACAGTCATTCAAAGTTCTCTTGTAAGGTTGGGGCATCTGTCTTGAGCCCACAGGCCTAGAGTCTCTTATTCACTTTTCTCTGTGTCCTGTAGAATGTCTGGCAGTTTTTTCTGCAAAGCAGGAACCTGAAGGACCATTTTGTCAAGCAAAGTTCAGTGGTCATCTTTCTATGGGTCCTGCATGTCTAGTTGATCAAGCAGTCCAGGCAAGAACAGTTTCTTGCCCAAATGGCTATTTTTGTCAAGGTGAAGATAAACTCCGTATGGAGTGTCTTCGATGCCCATCCTCCTCTCTGAAGTAAATCGGTGCTGTCAGGAGCAGACATGTCTCACTGTCCAGAAAGTCTAAATTTTTAAAACATTTTAAATGCCATATTCTGTAGGTCTTTGAAGTGTTTGAAGACTACCTATCTATCTGAAATATAACTATGTATACCTAGAAGACTTAACTAACATGGCTACAAATATGATTATCATAGATGACTAATTATTAATCTATTTTTAATTATCCACTATAATTTTAAATGAGTTACATAAACATAATACCTCAAACAAGAATAGAAATATATATACAGTATAACAAAATTAAGTTTAAATTTGTATCAATAAACTAAAATCTATAGCAATGTAAAACATTTTAAACAAGTTGTTACTCTTTAAAAGTAGGTTCATTAATCTACCTTTTCATCCTATCATATCTAAACTATCCCCTTTTTTTCTTTAGAAAGAGATTGTATTTATAATCAACCTGTTTTAAATAAAAATATTGGTTTTTCTCTGTCCCACACCAGAGGGCTCTTCTGATTTGGGACATAAGAATCTCTTAACTATTTTTTTTTTGAGCAATATGTCTGGGTTTAGAGGGGGAGTGAGCCAATTCTATCTCTAAAGCCAGCTTGGTATATTTGGGAATTTGGGCGTAGCTTCTCTTACTACTTCCTGCTGGAGGGGGGCACTGTATCTTATGGGGACACGAAGAAAATTTTAGGATCATGGAGTAGTCCATGAGGCTGTATCGTCTGAGCCAGTTGCCTTGGAACCATTCTGGATGTTGAGTTATCTGGGCCATGGTGCCATTGGAGACCTTTCAGGGGGTCTTGGCTGGTCAAACCTGATGTATCTTAATCTGGAACAAATCCATAGTCTCTGGCTTTCTGTGGAAACAAGAGCAGAGACTCTTTTCCAAAGCAACATATCCTTATATCCAAATTTTGAAGTCAAGGTACCTTTAAAATATACATTTTGGCATAACTCAACAGCTTTTACAATCAAATGTTTTTCTGCAGTTACGAATATCAAAGAGAACATAATCCAGATTCTTTGTGTGGTAGCCATCTTTACGTGGCTTATTTTTTTATATTAGCGTGAGCCTATTGCTTTAAACTGCAGCCTTCTAAGCCTGAAATGGCGCAGTGGCTGCTGGCTCCGCCCACTTCAGCTTTCCAACATGGCGGCGGTCCGCTTTCCGCCAGCTCTGGGAGCCATAACTCTCAGAAATAGTGGGTCTACACTTTTACCAAAGTAGCGTGTAGCCCAGAAACCTCTTTTTTTGTTTTGTACTAGCAAAGGCTAAATCCACCACACAGTTTAATGTGCTACTTGCAGAGGCCTCATTCCCACCATACTGTAGGTCGAGAGCGCACGCTAGGAACCCGCCAGTAGCTCAAACCGGCAGCTGCCGCTTATTTGAGAGAGACAATTAGGAAGCTGTTTTTAGCTCCGTTTTAGAATCTTTTTTCTAAGTTTTTAGGTGGAAACTCTTGCCCCACGTTGGGCGCCATTTGTAGCTGGAGAATTTTCTGCCTGGCCCACGGTCAGGGCAAATCTCTCTCAGGCTGGAGAATTTCTCTCCAGCTCCCGCCACCAAGTCCCGCCAGTCCCAGATCCCACTTATAAAATAAACACACAGACTCTTACATTATTTAAACTGCTTGGCCATTAGCTCAGGCCTGTTATTGTCTAGCTCTTACTCTTATATTTAGCCCATTTCTATTAATCTTTACTTTGCCACATGGCTCATGGCTTACTGGTACCTTACATCTTCCTTGTCCTGATGGCGGCTGGCAGTGTCTCCTCTCCGCCTTCCACTTCCCAGAATTCTTTTCCTTGTCCCGCCTATACTTCCTGCCTAGCCAATGGCCAATCAGTGATTTATTTACTGACCAATCAGCAACACACTTGACATACAGACCATCCCACAGCAAAAACTACTGAGCCCCCCATTACAGGAAGTCTAGTTGGAAGAATTCCTTGGGTGTTTAAGTTAGGTCAGTGGGACCCATGTGTCAAGAACTTGACCTTGAGGCACTGGAGAGATGACTCAGCTGTTGAGACTGCTTTCTGCTCTTGCAGAAGGCCAAGTTTGAGTCCCAACATCCATATGGGGGCTTACAACTGCCTGTAACTCTGGATCCAGGAGATCTGTTGCACATAAAATAAATGTATACATTAAAAAAAATAGAGGGGCTGGAGAGATGGCTCCAGATGACTGCTCTTCCAGAGGACCCAGGTTCAATTCCCAGCACCCATATGACAGCTCACAACTGTCTGTAACTCCAGTTCCAGAGGATCCAACAACCTCACATCAATGCACATAAAATAAAATTAAAATTAAAAAGTTAAAATAAAATGTATTTTTTAAAAAAGAATTTGTTCAGAACCTCATAGAGACAGGGTGTGGGGAACTGATTCATCCCCATGGGAACCTCTGACAAAAACAGGCTTGGTACTTGTACCTCAGTCCCTGTAGAAGTTCCTGGTCCTTCTGGGAGTCTGTGAGTGTCCTCCTCCCGTGAGCATCTTTCAGGCAATCCTACCCTCCTGTTCCTACAATTATTATTATTATTTTTGGCATCCCATTAATCAGATAGGTTCCTGTTGCTTGTAACCAAATTGCCCTAACTGCATTCAGAACCACAGAAGAATGCACGTTCTGCCAGTCCTCTTTCATGGCCTTTAAGCCAAGGTAATCATAAATCCACTGGGCTCCAGTACAGTCCAGGTTCTACCTGTTGTTGGGAACTAATTGGTAAAGTTCTCCCTTTGTCTCCTGGTCCAAATAAAGAATTCCATGCTCACCCTGCCTGCAGCCATCCATCCGTTGATCTTCATCCTCTTGACAACGTGAGACGTCATCATCTGTGCCGCCCCAGCTGAGCTGCTTTTCCAACATGATAGCGTAGATCTATCCACAGATGTGCCTTTTAGAACCCAGGCATGGGGATGTAGCTCCAGGCTGGAGCTCTTGGGTAGTATGAGCCCCACATCCAACACAGAGCGAGCTAACAACAGAAAGCCTAGATACCGTCTTGCTTTGATACATGACCCACACTTGAGGCTTTCTCATTATTCTTTTTGTGGTAAATAGAGATTCTTTGGATCAGTCTCTGGTACAATAGTCTGATGAGATGCTTCAGGGGCGTGTTGAAACGTTCAGCTTTAGCTCTTTTGTCTTCCAGGCGCTCATCTCTTTCCTTTCGTGTCATTTCCACTATCATTCATGAAAATGTTGAATCCGGTAAGTGGATCCTTTCACCAGAAGGCAGGTAATGGTAGGGCTGGGGAGATGGTTGTTGATGCAAAAACCGCAATCCTCCCCTCGATGGGGATAAGGGATAGTTTATTCTGGAGCCAAATACAGATGACCTTGGCTCAGGAAACAGATTTAGGTTACTCTGAAGTCCGTTTTCTGACATGGTAACAGCTTCACGACATTTTATATTAACAGAACACAGAAAATTATAAATCAATACATTGTCAAGTATGCTGCCACCAGGTAGGTAAGGTCACAGCAACCTGGGGAAATCTGCTACCAGTGTGTGTGTGTGTTAACTGATGACATTTTGAGATTTTTAGGCTGTTAATACATTGCAAAATGTGTCACCTGATAGTCACAAGGATGTGTCAGACACAGAAGCAGGCAAGGAATGGCTAGTAAGGGGACTGAAGCTAGCCCAAGTTCAATTGTAATGAGGCACTGGACCTGCATCATTCCAACCTCTCCACAGTTATTGAGGTTGTCATCAATGAATCCACCTGATAGAAATTTTAACATCGGGGACTGGAGAGATGGCTCAGAGGTTAAGAGCACTGGCTGCTCTTCCAGAGGTCCTGAGTTCAATTCCCAGCAACCATATGGTGGCTCACAACCATCTGTAATGAGATCTGGTGCCCTCTTCTGGCCTGCAGGCACACATGCTGTATAAATAATAAATAAATAAATCTTTTAAAAAAAAAAAAAAGAAATTTTAACATCAGGCCTAGTTTCTCTCTAGGGAAACTTTTGTTCACATTGCTCAGTCAATAAAGTGAGACTGATGACTTGAGTTTGATCCCCAGAACCCTTAGAAAACCTGAGTATGATATAGGTTGAGCACCCCCACCACCCTCTGTGCTGGGGGTGGGAAAAGACAGGAGAATCCTGGGACTTGCTAGAAAGCTGTTCTCACTGAACTGATGAGCTCTGGATTCAGTCAGAGACTCTTCACTCAGAAACTAAAGCAAAGGATGATGAAGAAAATATCCACGGTCAGCCTCTGACTATGCACACATGCTCGTGCTCCCAGGCACCACACATGTACACTGATGCTCACACGCTCACACAGGCGAGTCCAGGGAGCACTGTCCAGCAACTAGAGAGCAGCCCCACGGCTGAGCCCATCCATGCTGCTGCCTCACTACAGCAGGACCACAGCTAAACTCAGCCCACAGCTTACAGTCACCTCACTGGGCATTGTGCTAAGACACATTTTCCAAACGGTTTCATTTTATCCTCAACTCCCAAACTAAGGTGGTATCATCATGATCACCATCTTTGTCACATGTTATTGTCACTGCCACCACCACCATTACGAATATCATACCAACATCACCAGCACCAACACCTCACCACGAGCATTACTGCAATCAATATCACCATGACTACCTAAATCACTACCATCCCTGATATTGTCATCAGTACCATAACTATTAACATACCACTTCAATCATCATTACCATCATCTCTTTCACCACAACTGCCATCAGTACCATCACCATAATGATTATCACCATCACCACCACACATACCACCACTAATATTGCCATCATTATCACAATTATCACCACTATCATCATCTTTGTCCCCATTCCCATTTAAGCTAATCCCCAATTTAAACGATGTCTGAGGGGCTCAAAAGGTAAGGTGACCTGCCCAAAGTTGTCCATCAATAAGTGGCAATACCGGAATTAGACTCAGATCCCACATCCCACATTTTCACTATTCCCTTGATGCCTGGGTGGCTTAGGATTGACAGCTTCCATTCCCATGGATCCCTCGTGGTGGGATCCATTTTCTTGCTAAGTGTGTCTGAATCGTGAGTCTGAGAGTTGGATTCCTAGTGTTCTCTTCTGTTAAGGAAACTGTAGAAATGTTCTTAGCTGCACGATTCCTAACAGCTGAGTCAGGGGCAACTCAAAGGTCGTCAACTGATGGAACGATGCAGATTGTGGTAGAGTCACACAATGCCATGTCATGGAGCCTTGAAAAGAAAGGAAGTGCTGATAACGTAGATGAATCTCGGAAACCTGGCCACTGAAAGGAGGCAGACACTGTGAGATTCTACACTTGCACTATCCAGAGTGAGCAAAACTATAGTCAGAAAACAGCTTAGTGGTCACCTGCTGTGGGGAGACGGTGATGGATGGGGAGCCTGATGGATACAGGGTCCTTTGGTGAGTGATGAAGATGTTCTGGAGCTAGATAAGGGTGATGGTTGCACAAGATTATAAACATACTAAATGCCACTGAACTGTACACCATAAATAAATAAATTTTTTTTGAATTTTGTGTTGTGTATTTTACCAAAAAGAAAACTCTCTATTCATAGTATCTCTCTGATTGATGTTAGGCTAAGTACTCAAAGAACAGTACTTGAAGTACAGTAATATGCTTAGTTGTGGATTCTTAGCTACCTATAAAAAACAATTGGCCTTTTTGTCCTGGGAAGCTCTTGTTCCAGACCCCAAATTCCAAAGTGCTTTGTAGTTTGAAGCACAGAACACGGCACCCTGATCTTGACTAGACGCCCCGTGACGGAGGCTAGCCAGGTCCGAGAATTCAGCAGTAGTTTAAAGTTTGCATTGATTTTCTTTGTGCTGTACAGTCTAGGAAAGCTGGCATTTGCGTAAACTTAAAGACCCTTCTCTCTTTGATCAAGCAGCGCAGGATTCGGCTGGAGCGCCGGATTGTCGGTGGAACCAACCGGTGGCGGTTTCCCCAAGAGCATTTCTGTGGAGACCTGCTGGCACTCTCCCAGATGTGCAATGTTTTGAACATAGACCTTGACGATGCTCTGAAGAACCCAGACAGGTAGGAAGGATTGAAGGCCCATGGCAGGGAATGGCAGCCCAGAAAGAAAGGGGAGGTACTTGATGACTAGACCACGCTGGCTAGATGGTCCAGGTTTGTCTATAAGGAAGCTTCACTAGAAGATCATACATAGGCATGGACAGGGTCTGAAGTGACTTCTTGCTCTGACAAGGTCTGTTGATAGTGATAAAAAAGCAGCTTTTCCTTTATATATGAGCTTTGGACCCTCAGCAGATTCTAAATTCATCATCCAGGGGCAAATGATCTCTTGAAAAAGCACCATGCCTAAGTGTTTTGATATGAATTCTCATGAATTCCCGTTTCTACCCAGGCCACCCTTCCCCTTCCCTCTCTTAGTAAGTAGTGTTAGCATCAGGCTAGACCATCACTTCTCCAAGTTGTGAGTTGTGCCTGTCCTGAGGACACAGCAAAGGAACTTATTGCAGAAGGACCCTCCACTTCTGGGTGCTTTTGCCCTGGCCTGATACCGCTAATCTCTGAACCAGTAGGCCTGTCTCGTGCTCATGGTTAAGACTGCCTAAGCAAAGGCTGCCCCTAGCACAGTACCTGGCATGGAAGATCTGCTGGTTCCATGTTTGCTGAGTGACTGGTTAAATATGACCTTTACCTTGTGGCTAAACCTCACTGAGCCTCACTTTCTTCATCTGTGAAATGGTCATGATGGAAACTCCTTTGGAAACTTGAATGGATGGTTAAATCTGGTGCATTACAACAGGCTATGTATTAGAAATATTTAGTATTATTCTTTTTTTTTTTTGGTTTTTTTGAGACAGGGTTTCTCTGTGTGGCTATGGAGCCTTTCCTAGAACTCACTCTGTAGCACAGGCTAGCCTTGAACTCACAGAGATCCACCTGCCTCTACCTCCTGAGTGCTGGGATTAAAGGTGTGTGCCACCACTGCCCAGCGGAGTATTATTCTTACAAATAGTAGACTCTGAATAAATTGTACGATTTTTCTTGGTGGAGTCTGCCACAATGGGGGGGGGGGGGGAAATGGATTTTCTTTCACAAACATGGGGATTGCAATTCTGTCTTTGTAGTGGGAATCTGTAGTGAAAAACTCTTGGAAAGTGCCTTAAAGGTTCTATTTGTTTTTCTGTTTACTTATTTTTTTATGTTGATAGACAACATTTAATTCAGGCAATAAAGGAAGTATTCCTAATAATGTGCACCTTTAGATGCCAGGAGACTTTCTGCTGTCACATTCCAAGGCCAGTGTGCGTGTGAGTGTCTGGAATTGTATTGTGTAGCACATGTGTGTCCCCTAAAGCACACACAGCTCCTACCTCATCAGTAAAGTGCTGGCCCTGCCTCTTGTGTTGTAATTGTGGCTTGTGCCACATGGGGTCACTGTCAACTTTGACAGGAGCCAGATCCAACCGTAGTAAACATATTGCATCAAGGGCCACTCGGCTCCCAGCTCCCGTTTATTTTGGGTCTGTAGCTGTGCCTTGGACAGGTCAGTGCCCTGGGTGCCATCCAGCTGGCCAGCCCTGCTTGTTGTGTCTGTGGGTTTCCAGGGTGTGGGGGACTCTGAGGCTGCTCACTTAGAGATGCTGTGCAGAGCTCTGTGGATGGCGAGAGACACGGGAGTATCGACTCCTTTCGTACAGCCCTAAATTGTTTTTTTCTTTCTTTCTTTCTTTTTTTTTTTTTTTTTTTTTTTTGGTTTTTTTGAGACAAGGTGTAGCTTAAGTTTTCCTGCCTTGCCCACAGTCAGGACAAATCTCTCTCACCTGCCAGTCCCACAGCCACTCAGACCCGACCAAGTAAACACAGAGACTTATATTGGTTACAAACTGTATGGCCGTGGCAGGCTTCTTGCTAACTTTTCTTACAGCTTAAATTAATCCATTTCTATAAATCTATACCTTGCCACATGGCTCGTGGCTTACCAGCATCTTCACATGCTGTTTCTCATCGTGGCAGCTGGCAGTGTCTCTCTGACTCAGCCTTCCACTTCCCAGCTTTATTCTCCTCCTTGTCCCGCCTATACTTTCTGCCTAGCCAACAGCCAATCAGTGTTTTATTGACCAATCAGCAACACATTTGCCATACAGAACATCCCACAGCAACAGAGTTTCTCTGTGTAGCTTTGCACCTTTCCTGGCACTCACTCTGTAGCCCAGGCTGGCCTCGAACTCTCAGAGATCCGCCTGGCTCTGCCTCCCGAGTGCTGGGGTTAAGGGCGTGCGCCACCACTGCCCGGCAAGCCCTAAATTCTTATATACAAATTGAATATGTTCTCTTATATGACATTATTCATGGAAAACTTTGAACAGACACACTCAAAAACAAGTTAAGCTGTCTTGGGGGGTTCTGGCATATGTAGATGCATACTGTCACTTACCCAAAGAGGCAGCATAGGGGAGGTGCTGCCCAGCCAAGACTTAAAGGAAGGGCCCACCCACTACAGATCCAGACATGCTGGGCAATGAGCCTAGAGCCCTTCCTGATCCCTGGCTGGTGACTCTGGTTGGTGTTGCCCTTTCATCCTGCCTACAGCGCCAAGTCCGTATCAAGGACGGGAAGGTCATGCAAAGAGGTGAGGATGTCAACAGGAGACCCCTGGCTATTTTATCAGAGTACAGTTCAGGGAGAGGGAGATTAGGGACATAGGACCTGAGTTACAGAGGAAACAAAAGAACACCCACCAGTCAAGTGTAGACTTAGTGGTAGGCCCCTCAGACGTCCACTCTTCTACCCTGCCCAGCCATCTTCGTTTTATAGGGGAAAGCTCTGAGACCAAGAGGCAGGTCCCAAGGTCATGTGGAAGAAAATGGAGGGACTGGGACCCAGGTCTGTGTAATTCTTCCCAGTTAGTCAGATTGGGGTCCCCGACACTAAGTATCAAGCCCGCATTCCCATGTGTGGCTTGTTGCAGGAGACCTATACTTCTCTGAGAAACTTCTCGAATTCCCTTTTCTCTTTCCTCATCATGGGCCACCACTTAAGGGGAACAAGGGCCAGCCTATGAACACATTCCCACTGCCCCCTAGCACATCTTCACAGGGCATTTTTCCTCCTGGTGAGTAAAGAGATGTTTATACCATAGATTCTACAATGATCCTCAAATGAGCCTGCTCTTGAGGTCTCCAAAGCCTGTATAGTAAACAGTGGTCACACCCAAGGAGAGGCAGTGTGGCCATTTTGTCATCTGGCATCTCCTGGCTCAGCTGGCAATGGGGATGTTTGTGAGGCGGGCTGAGCTCATGGACAGTGCCCTGGAGTTTCCAAAACCCACCGGTCCCATTTAAGGTGATGGTCTGAACTCTTAACCCTGCCCAGCTCTTCTCAGACATGTCACCTAAGTGACTGAGGGAGGATATGAGGGTCCAGTCCATCACTCATGCTGAGTAAACAGCTCAGGCTCCTAGTGCCTTCCTGGGCTTGAGTCATTCGCAACCATCTCTGTCCTGGAAAGGGTGGCATGCTGTCACTATTATTCTGGAAAAAGGCTCCTGCCCAAACCGCCTCCATGCACCTGGCTCATGAGGGCTTCTGAATCACTGGAAAACAGCATTCCCAAGTGGACCCTGGGATACACAGACCAGATGTGGTCTACAAGTGTCCCTTGGATGATTGGCTTTCTTGGGATGATCATCTTCTAACTGAATATGTGACTCGTTTTAGTTTATTTCCACACTCTGCATGTAGAGTACACAGTGTCTGTGAAAAGCATTATCACTGTTGCTATTTACACTCATAGACTGAGCGGGCATTGACCCAACACTTGTACGGTGACTTGCGCCAGGGCCTCAGCAGTAAACAGACACCCTGGTGTTGTGTAAAGGACTCAGGAGTAGACAGGCAACCAGAAGACATTGCAGAAGTTTTAGTGGGACAGTCTTGAGGATCTATGGCCCAGAGAAAGCAACAATGAAGATTTTCCTAGAGAATTAATAAGAGCCCCTGGAGAGAAGCCGGAAAGCCCACGGCACAGGAAGGGGGCCTGTGAGTGTGTGGGGGCTGCACTCAGGAAGCCAGAAAAGGCTGTGGCCAGAGCAGGAGGCACAAGGTTATAGTGAGGCAGGAGCTTGTAGCTTTGCCAGTGGTCTATGGGGATACAAGGGTGGATCCCGAATAGGAGAGACAAGACCAGCTCTGAATGTTGTGTGGGGTGAGACAAGAAAAGGATTCGATAGAGGCCGGGACACTGGCAATGACTGGGCAGACGAGAAGTAGCCTGGACAAAGGTTGAGCAATGAGGGCAATCTTCTACCTGCGCATGAACAGGTAGAAGAGAGCATTTTATCAAATGGAGACAGATGTGACGATGCCCAGTTGGCTGGCTTGGGTACCTGGGGGTCCATGTCCTAAGACAGGAACCAGGGTAGAGGAACAGGGTAGGGTTTGGAGTAGACTGTAAGCTTAATTTTCAGCTGTCCTGAGATTGGCAGTTAATGTCCTAGAAAAGAATACTCAGCCGGGCAGTGGTGGCACACACCTTTAATCCCAGCACTCGGGAGGCAGAGCCAGGTGGTTCTCTGTGAGTTCGAGGCCAGCCTGGGGTACAGAGTGAGTTCCAGGAAAGGTGTAAAGCTGCACAGTGAAACT
The DNA here is from genome assembly GCF_949786415.1 of Peromyscus eremicus. Classification (NCBI taxonomy): domain Eukaryota; kingdom Metazoa; phylum Chordata; class Mammalia; order Rodentia; family Cricetidae; genus Peromyscus; species Peromyscus eremicus. The sequence continues at coordinate 71,847,220 of NC_081416.1, read as the reverse complement.
CTGTCTTGAAAAACCAAAAAAAAAAAAATACTTTATGCTCCTCTCCATCAGATATCATCAGATATTTATTGAGTACCTACTGTATGTCATTTTAGAGTTTAAAGTTCTAGAGACTTTCCAAAGGAAGTCATTCCACAGGCAGGGTAGTCTTGAATATCTCCTTGATAGGTCATACTCACTAGCAGGAACAGGGATCAGTGTTTGGGATCAATCATGTCAAGAGTTGAGAAAACTCTCACAAAGAGAGAGAGATGTGATAAGGTGCTGATTTAGGGATAGATGCTGTAAAGATGGATGATGTAGGGATACAGGAATGATGTATGTTGTAGAGATGGATGCTGTAAGGATAGATGATGTAGGGATACTGGAATGATGTATGTTGTGGGGATAGATCCTATAAGGATAGATGATGTAGGGATGGCTGCTATGGAGATGGATGATGTAAGGACTGATGTTTTAGTAAAGTATACAGTAGGATGGGTTGTGGCCCAGTTTCTGAACCTTGCTATGAAACACTATCATAAAGTTGAATAGCAATAATCATATCAGGAAGAGGAAACGGGTAACCCAGGTCACACAGCCAAGGTAATGGCAAAACCAAAAGTAGCTAGATGGAGCTACATGGCCCTTTGGGTCCTATTGGGTGCAGACATTTAAGGTTTGGGAATGTTGCTCTTCTTTCTCCAACTCTTGGCTCTTACTAGTTAAGACATATAGATCCCGTATCCCACACCTCTCATAAGTGTTATAGTTAGCAAAAATTTGATTTATTATTAACCTCTGGATCTTCTGTTTGTGTTTTCTCTCAAGATTACTCATTTCAAAATTCCAAAAGCTTCTCTCTGAGAGTATCTCAAACAGTGGCACCCAAAGCGGGGAAGCAGGTGAGTGGTCACCGTGGATTCAACCAGAACTATGCTGACTTCATGGCCCTACTATGTTCCCTGTGGAACAGAACCAGCATGAACCACAATTCTCATGCACCACGGAGTCTAACAGGAAACAGGTGCCTGTAAACACTCTTCTATTGTGAGGAGTGGATCCATGCTCCTCACACATGTATACATGTGACGTAATAAAGACAAACACACTGATGACAATAAGTAGCCTTTAGAAGAGTCTACACATAGCATTCAGGAATAGACAGCTGGATTTTTGCCCCTTTGGGATTTAAAGAGTCATGATTGACACCCAGCTTGACACTTGTCCCAAGGGACTTTTCTGTGATAGGAGCATAAATCAGAATAGGAAAAAGGTCCATCGACCCAGGTACGGAAAGTAGAAAGGTAACTGTAGTGGTTTTTTTTTTCCATCTTTTGTTATGCTGGGGACTGAACCTAGGCCCTCATCTGTGCCAGGCATGCCCTCTATCACTGAGCCGCACACCTACTCCAAAGCCAGCCTCTTAAGGGAGCTGTTTGAGGTTCAACTCCACAGAACAGTTGCTTGAGGTCAGAGGCAGCCTTTTTTCCAAGGGAAACCTAGTAATTCCTTCTCATCTGCCAACCCTAATGGATCTAGAGAAGCAGTCTGAGACCTTCTCATGGTGAGGAGAGAGAACACCAGGACTGATTAGTGATATCTGCTGTGTAATGGCCATCTTAGAAGTTGAGATTGATAACCAGAGAAGGAGCATGCTGGATCTATAATTCTGTTCCTTCCTATAATCACCCTACATATACGGGACTTTTTCCCCCCTAACCCAGCATAACCAAACTACCTGAGGTCATCCAAGATTTGAGATGTAAACTCAGTTTCTGAACTCCAACATGAAACAATATCTTAAGTTGGTGAATGACAATATCAAGAAGGAGAGACAGGTGCCCCAAGTCACACAGTCAAAATAATGGCAAAGCCAAGAAGCAGCAAGTGGCCTTCTAGGTCATGTCTGGTTTAGAACAATGGTCCCTTTCACCAGCCTCTCCCCCAGCTCTGCACTAACAGTAAGAGTTAAGTCATGCAGAGTCCTCTCACCCACCCCCCTCATGCCTCACCTGGCATCATTCACCTGCCCTCTGATCAAGGTCTCTTCTAAATCATCTATGAGAGACACAGGTCAGACAGCCCCACATAAAGCATTCCATGGTTTGGAAAAGGCTTTCTTTACACTGCCATTTTACTTCAATATGAAGCCCCCAAGAGAGTCCACTGAAGAGGGTCCTTAAAGGTTCTTCTGAGCTGTTCTCAAGCCCCTGAGTTAGAGAGCAGCTTACATGCCTTGGAAATCGACAACTTCGTCAGCAACCCTCAGAGCACGGATTGCCATGACATTGCTCACTTGGTCCCCCTCAAAGCCAGCAAGCGCTTGGCCCCACACTACACAAAGGCCTGGGAAGCCACTTATCTCTATCTACTGAGTAACTGTGGCCATTGGGAGGAGCCTATTTATCTTCAGGTAGCAGTGTTCCCAAGGGTGACTCAGTATCACTTTCTCTCCTCAGACGTGATTCTAGAATGCCTCGGCTTCAAGTGGGAACTCCATCACCCTCAGATTTTTCAGTCTGAGACCTTGGCCAAGCTTTATTTGACAGCCCTGATGCAGAACATAAAAAACCCCTCAAGGGAGCTGAACAGGATTCTGAAAGGTAATCTCCCGAGAGACCTGGGACTAGAGCTGCAGATACCCTCAGGACTGGAAGAACATGGTTATTGATTGGCATGTGGTCATCTTCATTAGTGATAAATCATGCTCTTCAATGTGAGCTCACCATGAGTTGAGTCTGCTTCCTCAGTCGTGAAGTGGGGTGGTAGTTTTTGCTGCATGACTTTGGAGCCTAGAGGAGGTAATGGGTGTGGGGTTCTAGAACAATACCTGGCATATAGCAAGTGCTCAGTGCATCCCCATTATTGACTTTGTAACAAACAAGTCTTATCCAGCCACTGAAGACACAGAGCCTACCTACTTCTTAGAGTAGACAAGATGAGCTACATTGAATCTCCTGAAGAACTTTGTGGAAGGAAAGCATAGTCCCGAAATCTGACTTGTTTGCCCTGTTCATGCTCGTTAGAGGTTACGATGTGTGTTTCTCCTTCTGTCCCCTTCCCTGCTGCTCTATTTTTCTTAACTTATCTCCTTCCAAAAAGAATTTAGCTCACTTCTTTTATTCTCTCCTCTTTGCACCCTAACCACCTTGGCCCTCCTCTTTCCTCGTCCACATGTCTTCAGCAGTTACAAGACCAATTTCTTTGGGCAACAGCCTGAGTATATTCCAGATTGACTCATAAGCAGGTGAAATGGAAAATTCATGGTCTCCAAAGCTAGCCAGCATGCTGGTCAAAGTGGGATTGTATTTTCTGGTCGTGGAAGCCATGCTTGGTTGTTCTACAGCCAGCCAGGCAGCCAGAGTCCACAGTCAGGACCCCTCCCTGAGCCTGGAGTGCACCCTCCTACCTGCTAGCATCCACCTGGCCTAACAGCATCTGAACTGGCATGGAGTCAGATAGGCGAGCCACCTGTGACTTCCCACAGGAGCATGGAGACCTGAGCCCCTTCTTGTAATGTCTTTTCTGTTCCTAAGCATTTGCCTCATGTCCTCTAGAACAGGGCTACACTCCTCCATCTTCCCAGAGCTCAGGTCAGACCACCTCCTGAGCCATCAATGGAGGCTCTGATGACTTAGAGAGGGAGTACACTGGAAAGGAAGAGAACCAGTGGTGGAAAAGGGGGCAGTGCTCGTGGTATCTTTCATGGGTCCAGAAGAGTGTCCCTGAAGACTAGGTCCTGCCCCTCTAACCCAAGATCCCTGCTAGTGACAAAGTCTAGCTGCAGATACCAGAAAAGGTGTAGTAATGAGAACTCCATGTCCATGAATGTCACTGCCCTCCTCATAACCACACACACGGACAAGTGCCAGGGCATGCATTTCCAGGGTGTCCCATGGAACCATCACCACCTTCTCTGTGCCTTTAGAATTAAACAGAGCCTCCAGCCCAAGGCTGCACACTGATCTCACAATCATTGCTTGGGTCTTGCTGGGAATGTCTGTGCACTGTCCTGGAGTTGGCATGGATGAGGCTTTTGGAAAGTGCTGGAGAGCTGTATGTTCCTGAGGCTTCCCATGGCTGCTCGTCCTATTTCTACCTAACATTGATAGGCAGCTGAACTAGGAGCTAGTGTTTATTGTCTAGGATGACATCCAAAGGAGACGGCCTCTTCTACTAAGCACAACTCCAACCACCTTGATTTCCACAGACCTCAGGAGCATGGTTAGCTTCCTATCTGTCTGGGTATTGGTAACCTAACCTGGAGGGAAGGTTGGGCCTGTGTGTCTGTCTCTCACTCCAGCCTAGCTGATATTGTCTTTTCCTTCAGAAATACAGGCTGTTCTGCTTTACCAGGCATTGTGCTAGGCATCTTAGGGGGATAGTAAAACACCTAAAAAACAAATGATAAAATATGGTAAGCAGCATGATCCATTATAATACTAGCCACCCCCTCCTGTGTGTATACTGTGTGCAAGGCATTTGTGTGTAGTGTCTTTCACTTTCTGCAATAGGGGTGAGTAATTGGCAAGAACATGCATACAGGAGACCATGCAATCAGACCAAGAGCAAAGTGATCCAGAGCTTGGTAAAACCTGGCACTTAGTGGGTGCAGAGGAAGGCAAGGATGGCATTTAGTGGGTACTTCATAAATATTTGCTGAATGTTAAGTCTGAATATAGATAAATGTCAGAGGGCTGTAAGGGGATGCTGAGGAAAAGGAACTTCCGTTGGCTCATTTTTCCGCAGCACGACTTCCTCTTTGGCTCCCATCTCATGCAATCTTGAGCTCTGTGATGCTAGAACCTATTCATTTTGTCGGTTCAGCTAATATTGACTTAGGGCCAGTGTGTGAAAGACCATGGCACATCCTGGGGATGGCGTGGCTAGTGAACCATCAATGTGCCTGCCCGGTAAGTGTAACAGCAGATCGATGGTATAATAGCAAGTTGTGGTAAGCTGGTCTTCAGAGAAGAAACAGGCCATGTGGTTGGGTAACGGTGCTGTCTTCCATATGGGGTCAGCCAGGGAAGGCCTCTCTGAGAAGGGGACCCGTGTGTAGGCCCCTAGAGAAGGAGAAAGGCAGGGAGAGAGTACCACATTATTCAGGGAAGCAAACCAGACTAGTAAATTTAGAACCTAGGAGAAGTTAGAGGCCAGGAAGCTCCTGAGATCATAGGGCGAAGCTCTGGCCTCTGTGCCAAGGAGAAAGGATGCTCTTGGAAACGCCCTGAGAGTCTCCATTTAGAACAACTCCACATACATGGACTAGCTAACAATGAATTGGCCTGCCCCATCCCTTCACCCAGAACTCCTCAGTGGCAGGGGTTCTCAATCCGAAAACCCATGGGGCAAAGCATCGAGAGCCACTGTATGGGGCTTGTGAGATAGCTCAGCAGGCAAAGGTGCTTGCCTTTGTCCAAAAGTTTGATTTTGGTCTTTGAGACACATGTGGTAGAAGAAGAGAACTGACCTATACATGTGCCATGGATGTATGGATGTAATAACACTTGTTTGTTTTTGAGACAAGGTTTCTCTGTATAAACAGTCCTGGCTATCCTGGAACTCACTTTGTAGACCAGGCTGGCCTTGAACTCACAGAGCTGCCTGCTTCTGCCTCCCAAGTACTGAGATTAAAGGCGTGCGCCGCCGCCGCTGCTGCTGCTGCTGCTGCTGCTGCCGCCACCACCACCACTCGGTGTAATAATACTTTTAAAAAGAAGAGAGCCACCATGTGGATGTCACAGTCACCTACTCATCCTGCAGCAGGTAGCCAATTGTGTTCCCACTTGCTACTTGCTCTGCCCATGCAGCCCAGGCATCAAAACCAGTGGTTGAGGCCTGCTTTGCCCTCAAAATGCCTGGATGGGGGGAATGGAAGAAGGGCAGAGAGGAGGGCAGAGAGCAGGACACAGAAAACAAGTCCGGCAAGGCAATGCGGGTTTCAGTCACTGTCTTGGCAATGCTAAGATCACTGGGGGAGGCTGGGCGGTGGTGGCGCACGCCTTTAATCCTAGCACTCGGGAGGCAGAGCCAGGCGGATCTCTGTGAGTTCGAGGCCAGCCTGGGCTACCAAGTGAGTTCCAGGAAAGGCGCAAAGCTACACAGAGAAACCCTGTCTCGAAAAACCAAAAAAAAAAAATCACTGGGGGAAGCAGGGAGAGAGCGACCCAGGAACTCCTGTGCCACTTTGCAGCTTCTTGTGAGTCTCAAACTATTTCAAAATAAGTTGTCACCGCTAAAATACATCCACCCAACAATCAAACTAACAATGCAAATGACATGGGCCAAGACCCAGGCTGTGTGCAGGGTGGCGGGCCTCATTCTCCATCTTCACACTGCATTCTCTTCACTAGCTCAGGCACCTAAGAAGATCAAAGAAAAGTCCCCTGTGAAGAAGATCATCATTACCTTGAAGGTCAATGACCCGGCAGTCACCAGAGTCGGTAATGTAACCCGTCTTCATATTTTGAGAAGGCCACTGAACAGTCAGTCCTCCCAGAGACAAAATTGAACAGCAAAACACAGCAATCAAGAGATACATGCTCTTCCTCGAAACTACTAATTCAGTACCGAGCCTGCTGCGTAAGCACCAGGATCCAAGTTCAGATATTTGCACACAAGGAAAAGCCAGATGCATGCACATCTGTAACCCAAGTGCTGGATGGGGTCAGGGAGGCAGGCATGGGCAAGCCCTGATCAGTGACCAGACAGCTGAGTCAAAGTGATGAGATCTAGGTTCAGTGAGAGACCCAGCCTCAAAAAAAAGGGGGTGGAGAGTGATTGACAAGACACCTAACATCAACCCCTGGCCTACACACACACACACACACACACACACACACACACACACACACACACACACACACCAGGAGAGGGGGGGGGAGATGAACAGTCCACAGAAAGAAGGATCAAGAAGGCTGGGACACATATAGGAAAGCAGATCACTCCTAAGGATCAATGTGGCCACTGGTCAGGGGACAAGATACAGGAAGGGAAGGATGTTCAGGCTTCTCAGACCTGGGGGAAACCACCCTACTGAGCTCACACCTGTAGAGTACAGGGACACCCACGGGCCTACCCTTCTTCCCAAACAGCATTTGACCTGCCCCCCACTGGTCCCCACTGGCTGGCTTCCAGCAGCAGTAGCAGGTTCCTGCGGAGTTTTCAACCTTTCCTCAGCTTCCCCAAGCAGTCACCTGTGTGAACACAGCTTGCACAACATGCTGTGATGACACAGGTCTGTAGGTAGGTAGGTCAGGAGCACTGTAGATGGTGCCCTGGGGCACTGGCACAGACAGCTCATGGTCCTCACAGTACACTGCAACAGCATAGCCATACCGTCCTGGTCATGTTGCATTTCCAGGAGGCCAAGTCCATCTGACCTCTAGCCAGACAGTCTGGTTCCTAAATCACTGAATTATCCTGATTTCTTCCCGGAAGTGCCTGGCCTCTTCTGAAGTTCTCAGACTCCAAGGGAAACCCATCATTAAGCTCCATGGCATGGACCTAGAGAAAAAGTGCACCAGCCTGTACGTAACATTCTCCACAGATTCAAAAAGACACATTCCTGGAGGGGTCATAGACCCCAGGTTAGGGGAGATGTGCTGGGGGACATGTTGGCTCCAGACTCCAAGGACAGGTTCAAAGGAGGATCCTTATAGTGGAGATCAGCTGTCCCTAGGAAGCTGCGGGTCCAGGTGGACATCTGCCAAGGTAGTCTGCACCCAAGTCAGCGCTCACCTTTCCTCCAAGCATCTACACCCACGCCCGGCTACAGGAGTAGTGAGACCCCTGGGTGGGCACACAAATCCCACACTAATGGCTTTCCCTCTGCTGCTGCTCCCCCAGCCTTCGCCCTGGCCCTGAAGAACCTCTACATGAACGAGGTGGAGATGAATGTGGACAATGTGCTGGGCGTGCTGGCTTCTGCTCACATCCTCCAGTTCAACCGCCTGTTTCAAAAGTAAGGATGATGGGAGGGATAGGCCAGCCTGTGCAAACTTGGAGTATTCTTTTTTTATTTTTTAAAGATTTATTTATTTATTATGTATACAGTGTTCTGTCTTCATGTGTGCCTGTATCCAGATCTTATTATAGATGGTTGTGAGCCACCATGTGGTTGCTGGGAATTTAACTCAGGACCCCTGGAAGAACAGCCAGTGTTCTTAATCTCTGAGCCATCTCTCCAGCCCAACTGGGAGTATTCTTTGAAGCTCATTTCGTGACACATTCCTCTTCCTTGGAGTTCCCTTTGTACCAAGCATGACTTAGAACCCAGAAAGGGACATCATGAAACTCACCCTGATGCATGAAGTGTTTATGGCAGCCCCCATTATTTTTGTGCAAGTCAGCCAAGCAGTTCTTGATTCACAGGAGTACATTACAAGTGGGGAGACCCTACCATGGGGAGAGTTTATGCAGGTATGCAAAGTGACTTCCCTCAAACCTGGCTCTCCTATTGATTTTTTTTTTTTTTTTTTTTTTTTTTTTGGTTTTTTCGAGACAGGGTTTCTCTGTGTAGCTTTGCGCCTTTCCTGGAACTCGCTTTGGAAACCAGGCTGGCCTCGAACTCACAGAGCTCTGCCTGCCTCTGCCTCCCAAGTGCTGGGATTAAAGGCGTGCGCCACCACCGCCCGGCTTCTCCTATCGATTTTACCTGGGTTCATTTGGGAATAAAAAACCTCCATGAAGTACACACACACCTCAGTTGGCTTCCTTACTTCTGCCTGTCCTCAGACCTCTCACCTCAGATAAGGCTTTGTGTTATTCTTAAAAATATTTTTTTCAGTTGTTGAGAATGTTGCATATAGTCACGGTAAATCTTTTTGAAGGGGAAAAATGCAAAGATCAGGCCAGTGAGTAGCCCAGATGCTAGAGGCACTTGCCACAGCCTGGTGACCTAAATTGGATCACCAAGACGCACATGGTGGAAGTAGAGAACTAACTCCCTCAAGATGTCCTCTGACCTCCACATGTGTGCAGTGGCCTGTACATTCCTCTCTCACCCACAAAGTTGATTGATGTAATTTAAAATTCATTTTTATAAATGCAAAGATCAGATGTGGCCATGATCCCAGTGTCTGCTTTGGGGCGTGGCCTTCGTGGCTGGGCTGCTGATTGGTCTAGCTGCCCAGTAGGTGGGCTCATGGAGCTTGAGGAGGACCAGGAGAATTAATTAAGTCCAATGTTAAAGCTTCTGCATTCTGAAGTCACCTGGGCCCTGGAGCTTGTATCTCATGAGAACCCGAGGACACATCTCAGCCTTGAGTGATGTAGCCGAATGGGGCTTGGTCACCAGCCCCCAGTTACCAAAAGGGCCCTTTTTTTGCAGACTTCAAAGCAACTGTATGAGTGAGAGGTGAAGGCCCTGTTTAGTTCTGTAGTAAGCTGCCCGTTTGCCACATGCCACAGTGGTTTGTGTCATAAACTGTGGCTCATCATCATCCCCTCACCACTGCCTGGGATTTGCTGGGGACTAGGGAACTCGGGCCCCAAAGCCTGGAGATGGCGTGTTGGCCATGGTCAGTCATGGTTCTCAGCTTTCTGCAGAGCCCAGCTCCTTCTCCCTACTACTGTCCTCCCCACAAGCAGCCCTGAGAGCTGGCAGTGTTCCTGATCTAGCTCTCCTGGTGAGGAGGCTGGGCCTGAGAGACACAAAACTCACTTCCAAGTAGAGCGGCCAGGACTCCAAACCTACAATTATTCACCACACTGTCTCGTTTGGCTTGGGTGAGGTAGCCATGTTGTCACTTGCTTCTGTGAGGTCCTAACCCCTTCTAGGGTGCTGGTCAGGGGAGGTTTTGCTTATTCAGCCCTCATTCACTCCTCTGCTCCTTCCAGAACTGTTTCTTGGGCTTCTCTGGGGTGCAGAGGGACAGATGGGCAAGTGGCTGGGCTTGCAAGCCTATGGCTCAAAAGTCCCCACAACACAGGAAATGAGTCAAGCAGGGTGGAGTGAAGTCAACAACTCCCAAATCCTCCCAGGCTGGGTAAGATTAACTTCAAGCACAATTTGTGCCTGTGATAAGCAAAGACACTTCTCTGAAATCCTCCTTTTAGCATCTCTTGAAGTTCCTTTGTGCTGGCGCTTCTGAAAGGGTATGTGCACCACATGGAATCCCTTTGGGGGGGATTTGTCTTTCTAGACTCTCCTGTTCCTTCTCCAAGTTGCAGGGATGTATACCTACTGAATCCGTTTGGTCCTGAAGACAGGCATGGAGTGGAGTTGTGTGATTGTCTGACTTCCTATGCAATTGTGATGCAATTTGGTACAAAGACTTAGATGGTCTGCCTGGCTCATTTAACCTCCCCAGGCCTCAGGGAGTTTTTAGTTTGGGTTGTAGCTGACAAGGCCATACTGTGTAGCCTAGGCTGGCCTTGAACTAGCAATCCTCCAGCCTCAACCTCCTGAGTGCTTGGATTGCAAGGATCTACCACAGCTCCTTGGCAAGCCTCAGTTTGTATAAGTGAATGAATATCCCACCCAAGCCATCAGAAGACACCAGCTGTTCTGGAGAGGGCAGAGATGGCTTTCTCCTGGGGAATCTGGAAGGATCTCACTCATTAATTTTAGAGGCTACACATTCAGATTCAACACTACATGTTTCTGAAGTATCAGCCCATTCCTTGGGGTCCCTGAGGGTGGCTCAGTTCAGGTACTCCCCCTGGAGCTTCTCAGAGGCCAATTGGGGATACAGATGCCCCCAAAGCCAGGGACTCTTCAGGTGTGCAGAGGTCTGGACTAGTCTTCAGGGGACACGTTGAGAGGGGTCTGGGGTCTGAGAAAGTCTTCCAGTGTGTCCACGTGGCCAGACTTGCAGAGCTGCGTAGCTGCTCATGATGGGAGACGAATAGCTGAAGTCAGAGTCAGTTTGTGTGGTGTCTTGCAGTTGTCTAAGGAAGCTGGCCTTGACTATGTAGGCGATGATGGATGGGCGAGTCCCATCTTCCTTATGTTGTAGCTGACACCCACTTCAGCTCAGCCCAGTTCAGTGATTCTCAACCTTCCTAATGCTGTGACCCTTTAATACAGTGTCTCATGTTGTGATGACCCCCGACTATAAAATTATCTCATTGCTACTTCATAACTGTAATTTGCCACTGTTATGAATCATAATGTAAATATCTAATATTCAGGATATCTGATATGTGACACCAAGGGGTCACGGCCCACAGGTTGAGAACTGATGGCTCAGCCGGTTATTGTAATACCTGCGGAAGCGCAGCTTGCCACTCACATCATTTCTGAGCAGCTGTTTCCTGGGCCCACATACTGAGAGGGTGGCTTTCCTCTTGAAGTGGGCTTCTAGCCACCTTCAGTCTCCACTCACCACCTCTGATACTGGAAGCCCTATATGATTGTTAGCATCACGTTCCTCTGATACTGGAAGCCCTGTATGACTGTTAGTGTCATGTTCCTCTGATTCTGGAAGCCCTGTATGACTGTTAGCATCATGGTCTTCTGATACTGGAAGCCCTATATGACTCTTAGCATCATGTTCTTGGCTCATCCATGAATGAGCCAAGAAGAGGAGGTCTCTATTCTCCTGCCTCCTCCCTTGTTTTGAGTACCAGAACAGGAAGAACTATGGTCATAACAAGCCAAGCCTCTTGACCTGCTCATGACCCTGGGCACATGGGGCCTGCCCCAGATTCTTCAGATGATACCAGTGGGCTTCGTATTCTAGGTCAGAGGCCAGGCAGGCCTGCCACACAATCGAGCCTGTGTTTGAGAAGCCGGTGGTACAATTGATAGGGGTGTGCTAGTCACGAGTGTGGTGTGCGTGAGTATGTGTGCATGCATATATGCTCGTATAGTAGGACAACAGGGCCCCTGGGTCACTCTTACTGCACTGTAACTTCAGGCATCAGATGAGACCCTGAGGAGTATCTCAGCTGAGGTCCTGGTTTACGAGAAATCAACCCTGACAGCTACTTGAGTCTGAATCACACATCCTGGAGGTCTTTCACAGATGGAATCTGTGCACACATGTGTCACTTGGTGGTATTGCATAAGTCCTCTCATTGATGTTTGCATTGGTACCTAGGCTGGGATCACAGATGAGATCAGTGCCGTGACAGCATGACTCAGGTTGGCTGGAGCAGAAGAGGAAGCGAAAGGTGAATCAGGAGTTTAGGATGAGCCCAGGTCATACAGGACCTCAGAGGTCACATCAGCAACTTCCTCTACTTGGTTTACAGTAATCAGAGGGGGAGACATGAAACATGAAGAATGGTTAAGCAGGAACCCCTTTGTGGTGTGGGCATAGTTCTTTGGGCACTGTGGGAGGCTGGTACTAAGGAAGAGCTAGGATCTGAGCTAGGTTCGGGGAGAAAAGAGACCCAAGAGACATGAAGATGAGAACTGATGGGCTTTGCAATCTTATGAACCAGCAGTGTTAAAACAGAAAGTAGGGAATCCTGATAGGCCCTGGCAGAAATGAAGATATTCTAAAAAGACATTTGTGTCTCTTGATCTGTCAGACTACTGAAACAATGGACCACAGAGAAATGAAAATTTCCCCAGGAATCTCATGCTAAGAAAAGGAAAAGGTGCCAGCTGGAGGGGTAACTTGTGGCCCAGAAAAAAGATTCCACACAGTTCTGACTACTTGTTAAACAACCATACAGGATGAGACTGAAGGCCAGACAGTGATGGATCCATGGTGGGCAGAGTCTTCTAGTTAAACTTTAATCTCACACCAGAGCCCCAAAGACAGATGTGAGGTGGTGAGGCTATTGGATCTCATCTCTCTTTGCTAATGTGCCCACATAAATAAATACAAATTTATTTATTAGCAGAACTTATTAGCGAGAATAAATCTCCTTTTTTCTGCTTTCTACTTTTAATTTGGCAATTTTAATTGGCTTATTGAGGCTGTTTGGCTGCACCTGGCTTGGGACTCAGGCTGTGACTCATAAGTTCGATAACAAGATTAATGTAGGCCTAGAATCAGCTCAGCACAGGGTTCTCCTGTCCTCAAGCCTAGCCCTGCTGGGGCAAGTCTCCTGGCAGCAACGAGGCCATCCTAGAACACAAGGGTGGAGGGAAACTTGGTCATGGCCAGGTTATTTATTCATTCACTGGTTATTTCTTACCTTGTTCTAGTGCAGGCTTTAAAATCAGTACACAAAATAAAAGCAACTGGACACCTTAATTTATTTTTACTTTTTTTTAGGGAGAAAGAAAAACAAAGACTTGTCTACCATAGCATAGGTACACCACATATTCAGTTCTGAATGTTCTAGCAGCTAAGACCAGGGGAAACTTGATGGGTTACATGAGATGGAGATTAGAATTACCTAAAAATCTAGAGAAACAAATCTCTTTGGAGATGCACAGCAGTTGTGGGTATCTTCAGTGTCCTCAGTGATAGCCAAAGAGGAAACGGACAGTGAGTCTCTGTTCTTTTTCACATCGGCAAAGATGCCACAGCAAAATAGAAGTCAGTAAAAGCAGTTCTCTAGAGGGATGGGGGTTGGGGAGCCCCCTGCTCACTGGCCACTCTGGCTTCAGTGATGGATACATTTAGAACATGTGGGGCCAATGAGATGGCTCGGAGTGGAAAGACACATACCACCAAACCCAAGAACCTGAGTTTGATTCCTAGGAAGCCCCAAGATGGAAGGAGGGAGCTGACTCCTGTAAGTTGTCCTCTTAATCCCACATGTATGCCTTGGCCTTCACACACCTATACACCCATACACACACACACCTACACAGACACACACACACACACACACACCTACACACACATGCACATAAATGTAATCAATAAGTGCAAGAGTCACCACTTAGCCTTAAGTGAATCTCAGCTGATTTTATCATGACCACAGGGTGATAATGAGCCCACATGATGTCCTGACAGCTCTGTGTCAGCTTGCTGTCTGTGCCCTCCTTGGTAAGGTGAGCATGCCTCATGCCTGAAAGTGACCTATGACCTAACATCAGATAAGAAGGTTAAGTGACAGATACTTCTGAGATGCCACCTTCTATGTGGCACGTCACCCTTCTACGGCTCCCGACCTCCAGCTCACTTCGGTCACCCTTCTCTCTCTCTCTCTGCATGTCATCTCGTCATCCTTGCTTTTCCTCCACTGTCTGCAGACACTCCTGCCACTGACCTTCCCACATCCTTTTCCTTCTCTCGGGATGCTGGCCTCTCAATCCCCGCCCCAGGCACTTCTTTGTCCTGCTATTTCAGGTCTGAAATTCCACTCTTTGGGTTTCTGATTGCTTTTCAGATTTAAGCACAATCAGATTCCTTCTTTTCTGCATTCCCATGGTACCAAGGGTGTCCAACCTTTTGACACTGAGACATGACATCATCTACAAATGTGTTGGGCTGCAGTTTGGGTGTGTCTGTCCTAACCCCTAACCAATTGTAACAGCATGATATCTGTTCAAGTGTGTACTTAGCAGTGTGTGTCTTCCCATTGGCTGTTAGCTTTGTTCCTTGCACATCAAAGTCCTGGGCCAGTGTCAGGCACATGGTATGTGATCAGTAAACAGAATTTTGGTGAGGAATTAATCAGTGGGAACCAGGCCTAGTTATGAGAAAGAACTGAGATATTCATCAGAAAGTTACTGTTGGAACTTGTTAGTGGACAGAAAGGAATAACGTTTGAAGCCAGCTAGCAGTGTGTCAGGAAGAAAATACCTTGGGCAGGAGGGCACCCAGAGGCCATCTTGGTAAACTTCTCTGGCTCTAGGCCATGGTGCTACTCTCTGCTGAAGAGGCTGCTCAGTTGCCCTCTGAAGAGCCTGAGCTCCTTCCGGCCTCACCTCCCTCCCTTAGCCCAGAGCTCTTATAACAGGCCTGATGGTTTTGTTCAAATTCCTAAAATAAGGGCTCCCTTCCCAGTGAGAGGTCTCTGCCGCCACCCTAGCGCTGAACCAAAGTCTCTGTCCCCACCTTCTCTGAGGGCATGTGGGAGTCATCAGTATCAGCAGCTCTCTCTCCACAGGTGTGTCAACATGATGTTGTCCAGACTCACACCGTGCACCGTCAAGAACTTCTATCTGGCTGGCTGCAAGGTGAGACTAGCTGGGTGGAGTATGTGGGCCCTGGGGTGCCAGGGTTTCAAAAGCACCCAGCTCCTGGATGTCATCCACTGGGCCTATGTAGCTAAAGTTTTCCTGCCTGGCCACGGTCAGGGCAAATCTCTCTCACCTGCCAGTCCCACAGCCGCTCAAACCCGACCAAGTAAACACAGAGACTTATATTGGTTACAAATTGTATGGCCGTGGCAGACTTCTTGCTAACTGTTCTTATATCTTAAATTAATCCATTTCTATAAATCTATACCTTGCCATGTGGCTCGTGGCTTACCGGCATCTACACATGCTGTTTCTCATCGTGGCGGCTGGCAGTGTCTCTCTGACTCAGCCTTCCACTTCCCAGCTTTATTCTCCTCCTTGTCCCGCCTACACTTCCTGCCTAGCCAATGGCCAATCAGTGTTTTATTTATTGACTAATTAGCAACACATTTGCCATACAGAACATCCCACAGCAGGCCTAACTCCAATATGTCTACTCAAAAGCACCTACTCAAAAGTAGAAATACTTAACTTTAGAGTGTAAAAAAAAAATAATTTTTTAAAGATGCATGAACAAGAAAATAGCTTGAAAAACCTTAATCTTGGGATCTGAGAACAGTTTCTAGCATGACTTTTCTCACCAAGGCAGCAAATACCTTCTGGAACATAGATGGGACTATGAGCTCTCGTCCCACCTGGGTCCAATCAGTGTGTCAGTGTTGGGAACAGTAATGCAATGCAGCTCTTGTTATCAGAGGACAATGGACCTGAGGAGGGATGCAAACTACTCAGGGTACTAACTGCTGAAGGCCAGTGCTGATTCCCAAGCCTTATCTCCTAATTCTAACCCCTGCCCTGAAGTTCCCACTCACTAACTAGTGGCTCACTATGAGACGTCAGGGCAACAGTTCCCACATAGCCAACATGTTGTGATACTATATCTTAAGAAAGACGTCAGTGTTTGTCAAAGAACCATCTGGTTCCCAGAGTCACTCCATGGGACTAGAAAGTGTCACTCTTGGTGACACCCTTGCATTCTGGTTATCATTTCTCAGCAAGTCTTTAGTCCAGGAAAACTCATGTCCTCAGGATATGCAAGATCTACCAAGACCCTCTCAACCCATGTCCTCAGGATATGCAAGGTCTACCAAGACCCTCTCAGCCCATGTCCTTTAGGACATGCAAGGTCTGCCAAGACCCTCTCAGCCCATGTCCTCAGGACACGCAAGGTCCTTTAGGACACACAAGATCAACCAAGATCCTTCCAAGATCTCCCTGATTCTAGCAGTCATTTTCACATTCCCCGCCGCCCCCCCCACCTCTTTTTTTTGTTAGATCTTTGACAGTTTTGTACAGTGTATTTTAATCATATTCAACCCATCCCCCATCTCCTCCCACAGCCTTTCCTTTTCCCTAACCACCACAATGTGCGTCCTCTGTCTGTGATTTGCTTACAACCCACTGAGTACAGTTGTGCTGGCCTTATGCTCTCGGAGCCTGGTTGACTTGCTAGGGGCCGCAGATTTAAAAATACTCTCTCCAGCAGCTATCAATGGCCAATAGCTTCCTGGGTGAGACCGTGTGCCCACCTCCCCTGCAGGTCCTGTCTTTTAATTCTTTCTTCTAAAATGTATGTTGGAGCAGCCTCTGAGCTCTACATGGCTTATTCCTCCCCAGACTTGCAGTGGGTCATTGAAGGCAGCCCAGGGCCTTCAGCATACAAGCCTCTGCTCAGGAAGCCTGAACAGTAGCTGGACCAGTTACTCTGTGATTACAGAAAGAGAAGGCACCGTGGAACCTCAGTTTCTCCACTGGTGACATAGGGATAACTGGGAGCCGATCTCATAGGGGTGGTTTAAATCAGCGAGGTTCAATACTCTGTGAATACCCTCCACCACTCCACCCCTCCACACTCTCCACCTTCCCCCACCATACTCCCCACCCCGCCCCCTGTGCTGACCCCAGTGTAGTTTGTATGAAAATGGAACACATCTGCATGCAATGTCACCACAAGCCAGCAGAGGGGGCTGAGAACCAGCCATGCTTTATCCAACCGCTTTCTCTTTTGCCTCCTCAGTACATGGAAGAGCAGCTCATTGTCTCCTGCGAGAAGTGGCTGGCAATGAACTTGGTGCCTCTAGTCGGGACACAGATCCACCTCCGACACATCCCTCAGCATCTGCTGCACAAGGTGCTGAAGTCTCCCAGGTCAGAGCTGGTGTGCTGCCTCCAGGGAGGGTGTGGGAAGAAACAGGGGCTAGGGTGGGGTTGGGGGCAGGGAGAAGATATGCCAGTAGTGGGCACACCTACGTCGCTGTGGACTCGACCTTTAGTTCCCAATTCTCCACTCTCCAATTAGGCCTTGGATGGGAGCTGAAGCTCGGGGTATCACATGTGGGGTCAGGTCCTTTATGCTCCTTCTAGGTAAGATATGCTGCTGTCAGCTGTCTCCTTACCTGCCGAGGCCAGAAAAGCAAAGAACTGTTACTTAGGTCATTATTTAAAAGAAAAAGAAAAAGAAAAAGAAAAAGAAAGAGAAAGAAAGAAAGAAAGAAAGAAAGAAAGAAAGAAAGAAAGAAAGAAAGAAAGAAAGGAAAAGAAAAGAAAAGAAAAGAAAAAAGTTTGACAATATTCTTTTACATTAATTACGGAAAACAAGGAAAGGCAGAAAAAGAGAAGAAAAATTTCTCACCCCAAACAAGATTTTGTCTCTAGTCCTTACTCCTTTACTGACTATTTCTAAACCTGGATATCCAACTGCCTGTTTGGCCTCTCTGTCAAAGGCAAATACCCCAACTTTCAGAGCCCACAGCTCTTGCTGCACACCCCTCTCCAGGCTCAATGTCCTCAGAACACAGTAGAACCTTGGCAGTCCTCTGGACACCGCTTTGACCTCACTTTGACCAGGAGGCCAATTCTGTTTCCAGATTGAGCACTCCAGCGTGCCAGTGTTACCCCAAGGCCAGGCCTCCATCATCATGGCCCGTGGCAAGGCCCTCTAATGAGACACCTCTAATGTGGATCTTGCTCTGGCTTTGATCTCTACAAAGTAAATCTAGTTCCACCATCTTCTGGTCTGACACAGCCACACAGGGACCTTCCTCGGACTCTGCAGAGGTGTAGCCACACTGTGCACGCTTCCTGCTGCCTGAAATCCCTGTCCTGTCCTGTCAAGCTCTGTCTCCTTCTTTCTCTGGCCATTGATGGAGCCATGGCCAGTTCTTGGCTTTTAGCCTATTCCTGATGTTTTACCAACATTGGCATCTTAGTAACTGGCCTTCAGTGCGTATTTTTCTTCATCTCAGATTATTTCCTTGTGTTATACTTCTAGAAATGAAATTGCCAAGATGAAAGGACTGTTTTCAATTCCTCTTGTAAACATTTTATTTGAAAATTTCAAACTTCAGGAGAAACAAGAATAGTAGAAAGAACATTGGCTCCTCAGTTTGTGATGGTTTACCTCTGACTACAGCTGTCTTCAGCTAAGCACAGCCCACGGTGAAGATGCACTGGGATGCCTCTAATTTCCCTGACCTCACAGCCCAGCCATATGGCCACCAGCGTTCACTGTTGTGATCTCGTGGCTGATAGGACTGCCATACCAGGATGGTCACCCAACATCATGAGAAAGGACCACACCACACCTATCACTCTTCGAGAAAATGATCAGGATTTGAACCTTGCTTTCTACTGAATGTGGATGGTTTTTTACACCATCACAGAGCAGAAAAACTCAGTCAAACCACTGTCCCAGGTACACCCTTTGCTCTGAGTTACCCACACTAGAGTTCTGTCCTTGCTCTGTTTGCCTCATTAGTTGCACACACACACACACACACACACACACACACCTACCTCTGAACTGGAGTAAGCTATGTACAAGTGCTCCTTCACCCCAAATGCCATCAGAGATGATTTCCTAAGAAAGAGATTTTTTTTAAAGATTTCTCTATTTATGTATTTTATAAATAGGGGTATTTTTGTCTGCATGTACATTTGCATACCAGAAGAGGGCATTGGACCTATGGGACTACAGTTATAGATGGTTATGAGCCACCATGTGGTTGCTGGGAATTGAACTCAGGACCTCTGGAAGAGCAGCCAAGCACTCTTAACCTGTGAGCCATCCCCCCAGCCTCAAGAAAGAGGATTTTTAAAACATATGATGACAAGGCAGTTATCTTCAGGAAGCTTGCCATTTGCATGATATTTGGATATCACTGACCCAGTAATATTATTTCCTCTCCCTCTGATTCAAAGTTTAGTTCAAGACCACATATTATACTCAGTTGTCAAGTATGCTGGTTAATTTTTATTGTCAACTTGACATGACCTAGAGTCACCTGGGAACAGGGGACCTCAACTGAGGAACTACACAGGATAGACTGGCCTATGGCCATGTCTGTGGCAAGTGTCTTGATTGATGTGGGAGAGCCCAGCCCCTGTGGTACCATCCCTAGGCAAATGGACCTGGCCTGTATAAGAAAGCTAGCTGGGCATGAACCAGAGTTGAGGGAGAGTGAGGGAGACGGAGAGGGAGAGGGAGACGGAGAGGGAGAGGGAGGGAGAGAGAAGGAGAGAGAGAAGGAGAGAGAGAATGAGAGAGAGAGAATGAGAGAGAGAGAATGAGAGAGAGAATGAGAGAGAGAATAAGCAGTGTTCCTCCATGGTTTCTGCTTCAGTTTATGCTTGAGTTCCTGTCCTCACTTGCCTCGCGGATGGACTGTGCCCTAGAAGTGTCAACTGAAATAAGCCCTTTCCTTTCCTGAGTTGTTTTTGGTCACAGTGTTATATCACAGCATCAGAAAGGCACCTAGAACATCAAGTCTCTTTTTAGACGGCTCTTGGTACTCACGGACATTTTCTAAAGACATGTTCCCTTTGGGTGACTTTCAAAGGTGGGAATCATATTCTACTTTAAAGAAATATTAGTAGTAAAATTAAAAACCACGAATGTTTGTTGTGCTTATGTGGTAGAAAGTATCTTGATTTTTAGAAATTCTGTATAAAAGGGTCACAGAGATGGTGCCATGCGTAAAAATGCCTTTTGTATAACCATGAGGACTTGAGTTCAGATCCCAGCACCCCATAACAAACTGAGCATGGTCCCATGCATGCCCATAACCCCAGTGTTGGGGAGTAGTAGAGATGGGGGGATTGCTAGGGCTTGCTGGCTGCCAGGCTAGAAGAAAAATGTGAGCTTCAGGGTCAGGGAGAGACCCTGCCTCAAAGGGATAAGGCAGACGGCAATAGAAGAAGAGGACACTTGATTCCCTCAATTGGCCTGTGTGTGTGTGTGTGTGTTGCTCCATGCTGGATCATTAACCTATTCTACAATTTAGATTTACTAAGTGACACCCAATGCCCTCAAATGAGCAGAGGAAGGAGGGCAGCAAGGCAGAGTCCTGGTATTGAGGGACACCATTATCTAGGAAGATCCCAGAAGCCAGTTCAAGAGCCGCAGGGCACTGGTGGACCCCAGACACTCGGCTCTGGTTCCCTTTGTTTTTCTTACTCTTGTACCCACCACCCTCCACTCCACCCTCCAACACAGCAAAGGTCAGGAAATTGAAGAACGTGTAAACATGGCGTCCTTAGACATTACATAACACCACCCATCCCTCCCTTGGAAAGGCTGAGCTGTCCTACAGTGGTAACATTTCACTGAAAAAGAGAGGGGAAAAAAAAAAACATCTGACCACAGCCAGAACATCGGTGATGACCCAGGCCTGACAACATGCTCACCAGGCAGGAAAATAGTTCCAGAGCATTACGTGTCAAATGTCTAGACTCGCCAGCCTGGCAGACGTGAGGTGGAAACTGGGTCCTGTCCTTCTGGCTCTGTGCAGGAGGCACCTGTGCGGCTAGGCCGGGGTTTCCTGCCTAAGGGCCTACATCCTCAGCTCACACAGCCTGAAGTGGACAAAGACTCAGGCAGCCCAGACTCCTCACTTCCTCTTAAGCTGAGCTCGGTCTTGAGTGGCCACTGGCCTCACAGCAGCTGCCATCTGCAATCCCATGCTGGGAAGGTAGAGTCAGACAGATCCCAGGAGCCCAGCGGTCATCCAGCCTAGTTCAGTCAGTGAGCGCCAGGCCAGTGAGAGGCCCTCTCAGAAAATGAGGCAGAGAGTGATTGAGGAAAACAGTTAGTATCAATTTCTGGCCTCTACACACACATGCATGTACATATAAAGGAAATAAGAAAGGAATGTAGCCAGGCCAGAGGGTCTCTTGTCAGGGCATTCGTTGAGAAGGGTTGGCACCACCACTGTCCACCTCTAATCAAGAGGGGACACCTCCTCCAGTAACCGAGCCCGTTCACCAAGTGCTGCACTGTGTGTTCACCCTTTCAGCACCCCCAACCTGGCACGACAGAAGTCACCACCTCTTAGAGCAGACAGCTGATGGAGAGCTGGGCAGGGCCTCTGCGGACTCCTGGGCCCACATCCTGCCTCCAACATGACACCCTCTCCTATTCATCATGGGAGTGAAGCCTCTCAGAAAGAGGTAAACCAGGCCTGGGCTATGTGTCCTGAGAGGTTGTGTGAGCCCAGAGCAGGAAGCATGGAATGCACACACACACACACACACACACACACACACACACACACACACACACAGCCGGGTGTAGAGCATTTCCAGGCCCCACTCAGCTGACCTGCTGGCTACCCACTGTCACTTTATCCCAGCCTGTGAGAAAGGCACAAGAATCAATAGCCTTTCTCAGCAGAAGCCTCTACCTCTGGGCTGTCCAGCATTTCCTCTCTAAAAGTCCCTGGACCTTGACCTCATCTTTTTTTGGTTTTATTTTCCATTTTGCAAACTATATACAAATATACACTGTTTTCCTGACCTCCTGGGCCTCTGGGCTTAATTTGTTTGCCTAGAATGTGGTTCTCCGTTCATTTTCCTTGTAGAGGTCACCACCAGGTGAGCCTTGTTCTACGAACCCTAATTTATGAAAGCCTCGTTCCAAGTTCTATGTTCCTGGAAGCCCCAAGGACAATCCTGTTCCCATCTACACAGAAGGGTACCTACAACAGGAGGTCCAGTTTCTCTCTTCCCATGATCCTCTGCTTCCTCTCCGTTGGTGGTATAGCGGTGAGCCTAGCCGCCTTCCAAGATGCCCTGCTTCCTATCTGTGGCCCAGGGAAGCTCAGAATCCTGGGAATTCCCTAAACAAAAGACACAGTGAGGTGACCTAGCAGGTATAAAGTGTTTGCTGTGCAAGCCTGATGGCCTGGGTTCCATCCCCAGAGCCCAAGTAAAAAGCTGGATGTGGTAGTGCACACCTCTAATCCCAGCACTCCAACTATGAGATGGGTGGTGGAGGCCTAAAAGCTCAAGGGCTAGCCTGGGGTACAGGCTGCAGCAGAAACAAGGGAGCTAACGCCTCAACAAGTTGGAAGGTGAGAGCTGAGCACCCATACCTGTTCTCTGGCTTCACATAGATCAGAACACATGTGTACTTATACTCACATACCCCATGGAATGCACACACACACACACACATACACACACACACATACACACACACACACACACACACACACACACACTCATGCATGAATGTGTGCATGCACATGTCCTGGTGCATGTACGGAAGTCAGAGGACAACCTGTGGGAATCAGTTTTCTTCTTTTACCATGGGTCCCAGGGGTTGAATTTAGGTCATCAGGCTTGGTGACAAGCACCTTTACCTACTCAAACATCTCTCTGGCCCATTTTACTGGACAAATTTTTATACAGAAAACAATAATTCACTGCTTTAAATGAATAAATAGTAACATTTTGTCATAAATTAAGAAATAAATTGCTGAGCAGTGGTGGTGCACACCTTTAATACCAGCACTTGGGAGACAGAGGCAGGCAGATCTCTGAGTTCCAGGCCAGACTGGTCTACCGAGTGAGTTCTAGGACAGCCAAGGCTACATCGGAAAACTTTGTCTTGAAAAACAAAAGAAAGAAAAGCAAGCAAGAAAATACCAGGCCAGGAGTGGTGACACACACACCTTTAATCCCAGTACTCAGGACCAGAGATAGGCAGATCTCTATGAGTTTGAAGCTCGCCTTGTCTACATAGTAAGCTCTAGGCCAGCCAAAATTACGTAGTGAGACCCTGTCTCAAAAAAACAAAACAAACAGTAACAACAGAATATTACCAACAAAGCAATTCACCTCTTCCCTCCAGTGCTAGACCATTCCTAAAAACAAGGGAATGGCTGGTAGGTGCTTGTAGGGACCCCCAGTCATGTGTGTGAACTCTATCTGCATACTTGTACATCCAGAACAACAGGTTATATTGTCTTGCAAATCAGCGTCCTTGTGGCGGTAGGGCGGTACCATGACCTACTCACTGAGGCCAGGCTCTGTGCTCCTTCCCAACCCATGCTGATGTATTCAATCAGATTTTCTAATTCTGAGTTCTGTGCAGGGTTCTATGGAACAAATCCACAACCATCTCTTTTCATTCCTCTTCTAAAGGCCTTTTATTTTATTTAGTCTTTTTGCTATGACACACAGAGCAGTAATGGATGTCCTTGTTCGTAGCCTGTTCACGTGGGCATGGCTTTCTCCATGGTCAGTGTTCAGAAAGGAGGTTTATTGTTTATGCACAGCAATTTTTCTTGAAAAACAGAATAAGAAGACAGTGTCTTGTGCATGATGACGATTTTCTCCTAAAGAACAAGTATTGGTCACATCGAGGTGGCTGCAAGCAAATACCAGAGAAAATGCATAGTGCTGGGTAGAAGCCTGAGTTCCATCTGCACTGAAGTCTCCAAAGCTCTTGGATTAATTCAAAGTGTGTGCCAATGTTCTCCTTGCGGTTACTTCCTGCAGGGGTTAACGCTGCCACGTCACGTGCAGCTGACATTGAGACAGCATTGTCATCTACAATGTTCAAGGAGCGTGTAATGAAGTTACAAAAGAAAAAAAAACAGACAAAAACAAAATCTCACGATGCTTTCAATACATTTATGATTTTATATCACGATGTATCTATCACTCTCCTGGGGTCCATGTGGCATGCAGGGCTGCAGCTTGGATATGCCTGGAAATGCTTTTAGAGACTGATGTTGTCCTAAATGCAGAGACCTCACCTTCAGCAAATGTCGTAATAAAAGCCAGGACCTGAGTGATGGAGTCGGATCATCCCTCTTGTTACTTCTGACGTGGAAAGGTCTCAAGAAACTTTCTAGACTTGAAGGCCACATGTGTAGCATCTCCTCTAGAAGCCACACAGTCAGCCCCCCTGACCCAGCTGCCTAAATTCTCTATGGGGACGTGGCATCTGCCTCTAAGAAGCACCTCCCTTTCCTGTCTTGCTGCTGTGGCCCAGACAGTGACCAACTTGGTTCTGTCTGGCCAGACTCAAGACAGTGCACCTGTAGGTGGCCTGGAGACAAACACAAGGAATGAAGCAATTATACGGTGTCCAGAAATAGAGTGGGAGGTGGGAGGGTTGTATTTGCATTGCTCTTTAGAGACACGATTTGGCCCGGTTTCCACCTACGATGACCCCTTGAGGTGAGGAATGAAGAGGCTATGACATGTTTTACAGCCAGGAGCTGTGCCCAGGGTCTGACACCAGAAATATCAGTGGGTGTAAGAAGTGCTGAAACTGTTCCTTTGCTAGTCGAGCCAGCAGAAGCCTGTGGCCTTAGAGAGGGCTGCATTGGCTTTGGATGCGGTGGGCTTTCACTGTGTCGCCCTGGCTGTCATGGAACTCACTCTGTAGACCAGGCTGGCCTCAAACTCACAGAGATCCACCTGCCTGTGCCTCCCAAGTGCTGAGATTAAAGGCATGTGTCACCACACCATGTGACATTGTGGATTCTTGCTGCTGTGGCCACAGCATGGCCTCTGGAGCCAGGAGCCATCCCTGCCACTTCGAGTAAGGCCTGCCACGGCTGAGCACATTGTCCTGTGCTGGGCAGTGTCCGAAGTACTTTATCTGTGTGTGGTCAGCACGGTACTGGCCCCAAGGATGCCCACATAATCCCTAGAACCTCTGAACTCTGACATGACAAAGGTGAGTTGGGGTTGCAGGTAGAATGAAAAAAACGCTAACTGGCTGACTTCAAAAATCAAGGCTACCCTGGGGCATGGGGCCAGCCCAGCGTGTCACAGGAAGGCTCTTACCATGTGTGAAAGGGAAGAGTCGGAGGCAGAGGCCATCAGAAGATGCTGCGTTGCTGACTCGGCCAAAGAAGGGGCCAAAGCCAGGGGATGACAGAGCTTTCCAGGTGCCAAGCCAGGCTGGAGAAAACTCTCCCTAGAGCCTCCAGGAAGGACTAACTGATCCTGTTCACACCGTGATCAGAGCCCAGTGAGCTCCATTTCGTGCTTCTGACCTCCAGAGAACCATGATGAATGTGTGTCCCCTTAAGCTGCCCTATGACAGTTACAGCAACAGCTGGACACTTACACAGTGAGTCCTCTCCTCTGGTCTTCACCACTGCCATTCTGAGAAGTGGCTAGGATTGCCCTTTCACAGCTGAGAGATCACAGCCCTATCCCAGAGGTTCCAGACCCAGGCATGGGTCTGAGCCCAGAACAGTGTAACCTGAGATAAGTTATTCACTTCAGCCTCGAGCCAGACCAAGGTCCAGTGAGGCCAATGAGACTCTCTCTTTGGCTGCAAAATTTAGCAGGCAAGAAGGGATAATGGCTGACTGAATAACCTAACTTATCAAGTATCTGTGTGCAATGTATCAAAATTAAAATAAATGCAAAGAGCCACAATGAACACAAATTGAAATGCTAAATAAACACGAGGCTAGGACCAACTTCAACAGCTATCAAAGCCCGGCACGTCTATCTCAGTTTCATAGGCTTGTGCTAGGGGATTACAGTAGAACCTATAATGACTTGAAAATACAGCATTTAGTGAGAGCTCCCCAAATGAGAACATCACGTCAGTAACGGCATGGCAGGTGGCTGAGGGCTCAGGGCCCAGCCTCAGGTTCCTAGTTCTCCCTCAGCTGAGCTGAGTCACCCTAAACAAGTTACTCAGCATCTCATTGTCTGAGGCCACTTACAGACTCCGGCTGGCTGTGCCCCACCCCCAGACTTATTTTTACCTTTTCTTTTTCATACAAGTGGCTTTTTCCTCCTAGTCCTAACATTTCTTCTCCATCTGTCATTTTGACCAGCTTGTTCACCTTCAGTGAGTTCCATCTCCTGAAAACCTTACTCATGTGGGTTTACCTGCAGCTGAACGGCAAGGTCCAGATGATTCCAATCCACGAGACCATGCTGGCATTTTTTAGCAGGTAATGCACCTTAACGTTGATCAATAAATTGTGTGTATCTTGGTTTAAAGCATTTTAATTAATTGAAGAATCATTTACTTATTTATGGTATGGGTGTGCATGCCACCAAATGCACAGGGAGGTCAGAGGACGACGTGTAGAAGTCAGTTCTCTCCTTCCACTGTGTGAGTCCCTGGGGCCCAAGCTCAGGTTGTCGTCAGGCTTGGTGGCAAGCACTTTTACTCACTGAGCTATCCCTATGGCTATCTATTTTGCTTAAAATACTGTGAGGGAAAAAAAGGTCAGTAGTATAATTTTCATTAGCATCATCTGGAGAGCATAGGGTGAAGCCTGTGGTGACAGGATGCTTCAAACCACTTAGAAGAGTCGCTCGCACACAGTTGTTTGGCTATGAGATAGCCGCACGCTTGGGGAACTGGTGTGCCCAGTCACAACCATGATACAGAAGGTAATCATTCAGGAAAATGACCATACTACACTGACCTTAAAACATCAGGCCAGATGTTTTCGTTTATATTTTTTTAGATAGCATATAAAATTCTGGGTTTTCTGGAAAAATGAATAGCATTTGAATGTGCAGAAGTTTCCTAGCATGAATCTAGTCTCTAAACTTAAATGATCTAAAAATTAGTGTATCTCAACATTCAAGTAAAAACTAATAATTAGATTGATAATACTGAGCGTCCTTTGAGAGTATCTTACTGGGCACTGCCAAGAAAACTTCCTATTCATTACCTCTGTTTATCTGCACAATTCTGAAAGGCTCTCGTTTGTTTTAATATCTCTCTTTCTCTCACGTGTATGTATGTGTAGTGTGTGTGTGTGTGTGTGTGTGTACAAACATGCACAAGCACACATGGGTGTGGTGTGTGTGGAGGATGTGTGTGTGCACACAGGTTTATGTGTGAGTGCAGAGATGTGTATGCCACAGAACACACATCAAGGCCAGCCTTGGGTGTTGGTCTTCACTTTCCACCCTGTTTGAGACACAGTCTCTTGTTTACTGTTAGATGCAACGGGTTAGCTGGCCATCGGACTTCTGGGGATTCTCCTGTCTCTGTCTCCTACCTCACCACAGGAGCCCTGGGTTACAGGCACATGTGCTACTACTACACCTGGCTTCTCATGGGTTCTCAGGATCCAAACTCGGGTCCTCATGCTTGTGCTTTACCCGCTGAGCCATTTCCCTGAGTTAAGGTCTCTTCTGGCTCAGGGGCAAGGGTTTCAATGCGTGGTCGACTGGCTCTGTGACCTTCGGGCTTGTGTTGACACCGAACATGATAGGGGGTGCAAAGCTGCTCACTTCATGGTGACCAGGAAGCAAAAAGAAAGAAAGGATTAGGGTCGTAATATCCCACCTAGAGCAGCACTGGAGGTCTCATTTCTTCCCATGAGGCCCAAACTTGAAGCCTTCTCCATCCCTAGCAACCAAGTCTACCACATGAGCGCAGGGGGAGTATTTAAGAGCAAACCATAACACTTCTATATTAAATGTGAAATCACATCCGTATCATCCAAGACATGGGTGAGTGTGGTGACCCTGCAGCCAAAGACTATCCCAACTAGCTGTAAAGAGTCTGTTCCAGAAAGGAAGCCACGGGCAACCTTGCTTTCTTCTCTGGTCCATGTTCCTGTAGGAACAGGAATTGGGACCTCTTGGCGCGATGAGGCATGTTCTTTGCACATGGGAACTTAGCAGATAAGTATGGTTTCACATATTAATGAGCAAATTGACCTATTTGAGCCAAGTTTCATCTGGATTGTTCTGAAACATCTCATCCATTCCTGGAACATCTGGGCACCGTGCTAACTGCAAAGCCTGCTCTTTTCTTGTCTTGTTATTTGGGGAAAGCATTATTCGTGGCAGAATTGTGTGTGCTGTGCTCGGTTTCTATATAATTTGCTTGGAACCCAAATGTTTTAGTCCCACCTCCCCCCTCTTTTAATATCCCAGAGACACTCTTTCCACTGAGTCATGCCCACCAGGGAAAATTACCACTTGGCTGCAGGTCAGCTCTTGTCTTTGCACAGGGAGATAGGGAATGAGCTATCATGTAGTGACTCATTGGAGCTGTGGTTAAGGTGTGAGGAAAATGTGCTAGAAGGGAGTTGAAATGTGGGCCCCTCCACCAAGGATGGGCTTCATGGAGCTGGCCCATGGGCCTTCTTCCCAGTGTGTAGTGCACATAGACACTTCTCAGCATACTGACTCACATTTGACCCCGAACCTCAAACTTCTAGCCGCTCAACATCGCCCCAAACCCTAGCTCCTTCAATTTTCCTTGGGACTGATATTCGCCTGTATTGAAGTCATCTCATTGGCCCAACCTTAGCAGTGAGGATAGCGTCTCCTACTGGGACAGTGAACATACTGGTGAAATCATTTGAATGACAGTGAACTTAAGCCTTCTTCTTGAGAAGAAATAGAGTGGACACTGAGGACTGCACATTATGGGGACCTCCTATGTGAGACTGTTCAAATGTGGCCACAGTGAGACAAGCTGCATAAATACTAGACAGCAAGGATGTGCAGCCTACCAGGAGGCCGAGCTACAGCTGCAGGAGCAGTCTGGAAGGCTAGGCATCCTTAAGGAGGTTAGGAATAGTAACTAACTACCACAGTCACATAGCTCCCTTCTCACCTGTTCCAGCCTCATCTGAAGAGATGCTAGAAGCAAATGTAGATATTTATGTCTGAGCCATTTCTGCTCCATTTTCTTTCTCTCATGGACCTTTACAAAATGTTTCATTCACTCACCAAATACTTCCTGAATGTGTCCCATGTGCCTGGTACACTGACGGGAGGTCTCTCGATTCAGCCGGGTGCTTTTATTGCTATGTACACCAGTGTAGGAAGGGAGCCTGTGCTCCTACACAAGCACACATGTGAACACACACACATGCAACACACACATGCAACACACACACCTGCATACACATGTGCTCACATACTTTTATACACCCACACATGAGCACACAGACAGACAGACACACATACCTTGGCACCTTACAGGCTGTTTCTTCCAAGTGATTATTTTGGAAAAGCAGACAAGCTGTCCAGGCTGTCCAGAATGAATCTTAACATCTCCTTATAGGAAAGAATATGGAAACAAAGCTAATGCTTTTCTCCACTGAGGAAAAGCTCCCATTCCATCCCACCTACTGAAGAATTCAGGAAAGCTGCTACATTCCTTTGCTTTCCTGTTGCCGTGGTAAAACGCAGACCCAAAGAAACCTGAAGAGAGAAGGGTTGATTTAGCTTCCAGGTATAGGCTGTCCTGGAAGGAAGCCATTGCAGAGACCATGATGGAACTCTGCTTACTAGCTTGGCTTGTCTGGATTGCTTTCTCACACCACCCAGGACCACTTACCCAGGGGTGGCACTGCCCACAGTGTCCTGGGTGCTCTCACATCAACTGCTAATCAAGAAAACATCCCACAGATGTGCCTACAGGCCAATCTGATGGAGGTGATTTCCTCTCCTGAAGTTCTCTCTTCCTCGGTGAGTCTAGTTTGTGTCAAGTTGACAGAAACTAAGCAAACAGCTGGTAAAACCCATATACTTGATCATGAACAAGGTAGGAAACTTCAAGTCCATTTAAAATATTATTTATTGCTGGGTGGTGGTGGCGGCGGCTCACACCTTTAATCTAACCACTTGGGAGGCAGAGGCAGCCTAGTCTATATAGTGAGTTCCAGGATAGCCAGGGCTACCCAGAGAAACCCAGTCTAGAAAAAAAAATTTATATATATATATATATATATATATATATATATATATATATATATAAATTTTATTTATGTGTATGAGGGGTTCAAATATTTCTCAAATAAGTGAAATAATTCTGAAACCTTAAATCTTTTTTTTTAATTGTGGTCAAATGTACTCGCCATACAATTTACCGTTTTCAACTTTCTTCTGTCTACACTTTAGTGGCATCATGAACCATCTTCAGAACTTTGTTGCCTTGGCAAACTGAAACTTTATGTTCCTTAGCCTAAGCCCTCTCCTTCCTCGCCTCTGTTCTCTATAGACTTGACTGATCTGGTTCCTGAAGGAGCAGAAACTGTAGTTCCTGGTGTCTGTGGTGCTATAGTTTGGATCTGAAACGCCCTACAGGCTCATGTTTTAAATACTCGGTCCCCAGTGTGTGGCGTGTGTGTGTGTGTGTGTGTGTGTGTGTGTGTGTGTGTGTCACGCGTGCGCACATGCACATGGGACATAGTGTCACATGTATGCTTGGTGTGCACCAGAACACTGTGCCGTAATCTCAGCCCTTTTTTTTAACTTTTAATTTGGAGATAATGTCTCATTAAGTTACTCGGACTGGCCAGAACTCACTCTGTAGTCCTTGTATGGTTTGTCATTCTCCTGCCTCAGCCTCTCAGGTAGCCTGAGTTACAGGCCTGTGACTCTGGCTTGTTTTTTTGTGGTGCTCTCCTGAGGGCTGTAGAACCTTTAAGAGGTGGGTCCTGACTAGCAGAGGTACCTGACCTATGAAGGTCACGCCTGACCCTGGTTCCAGCCTGTGTTCTCGGCTTCCTGGCCTACCAGGATGTGAGATGCCTCTACCACAGATTCCTGCCCACAGAGAGTGGTTCCACCATGCCTTCTCGTCTATGAGGGACTGAAATCCCTCTGAAGCTGTGAGGGGAAAAAAATCAAAATAAAACAAAAAAACCACCTTTTCTCCCTTCAGATGCTTCCGTCAGGCAACAAACAAGTAACTAATACACCCAGGTGTCACATCAGATTCCTCTACCGTGCAGCGCATGTCAGAATGCTCAGGCCTGGACCTCATGGCTCAGGTGTGAAATGCAGGGCCAGTAGAGCTGTGAGCCTCACACTTACCATCAGGAAGGGACACTGCCCCCAGCAGATGGTGGGAAGAAGGAAGTGAGAAAATTGTGGCTGGAATGGTCTTTAAAATTGCAGTCTGTGGCCTCAGAAGGGGATTTGCCTCCAGCACCACCTTTCAGGAGGTCTGGGGAGAGTACACCTTGAAAGCAGGACCCAGAGGTGACCAGTTTGTGTTAGAGTTTCCAGGAACTGTCTTCCCTGAGGGGTCCAATCCTTGAGGGTTGAAGAACTGTAGACAGTTTGCTCCTGAAAAGTACTGAGCCATCCATGAGGTCTATGCACAGACAGAGCACTGTGGCTGGGCAGACAAGCTGTACAAGACCTGGAATCCATTAGCACAGCCAGGCAGGAGGTCCCCAGCCAGGCAGCCCACCTGCTCCTGTTGTGTGACATCAGATGGAAGTTTGCTGTCACCATCAAGACAGGTAGAAAGGTGCTGGGCTAGACCTGTGTGGTGGCATAGTCAGAGGATGTCACCAAGCCATAGGAGAAGAGTGAGGTGGATTGGTTCCAGAGTGTGGGTCACACCCCTCAGGCCCTTTGAGAATTTAGAAAATCAGAGGCCACCAGGTAGGTGGATCTCTGTGAGTTTGGATAACAATGATGATGAATGTCACCAGGAGCAACTCCATGTTCCCAACATGCCTGAGCCCTGGGAGGACTTATAAGGCACAGAAGACTTTGCTGGGTTCCAGCAACTGTGCCTGGTACTTCCCAATCACTGTCACCTCGGTTTCTTCCATCCACCATAGGAGACACATGTGGCTCTTGTCTCCACAGAGGAGAATTAAGCTCAGACAGGCTCAGTCACATGACTGATGGGTGTCCAGGCCAGGAGAGGACTATGGTGTGCCTGACTCCAGGCCCCCAGATTGGTTGGTTGATGAGCTGACCGTAACCTCTCAGACTGGCCCTAACTGTTTGTGTCCTCACCACTTTCCCAGGGTTATGGAGTTCAAGTGCTTGTCTCAAAGCTCTTCCCCATTTCTCTGAGACAGGATGGTTGTCCAGAGAGGGCCTGGCTGACAGTCCTTCTGCCCAAGTGCTTCCCAAAGGGAGGGCCACGGCTCTGGGTCTCCTCCAGTAGCCTTCCCACTCCAAGCAATGTAGCAAAATGGGAACCTCATGGGCTTCTGTGTTTGAGGAAGACACGCTTCCCCTAGGCCTGGCCTTTCCCTCTGTGGCTGCATCTGACTGTATTTAAGCGGCAGCTCACTGATTACCCTGTGTCAAGGGTGGTAGGTGTGAGCCTCCATGGGAACATCTTTCCCTTGGGAATCTGACCTTCTCTACCCATTCCTGACCTTCAGCCTGTGTTGCTGTTAATCAGCACTAGCAATGACACTGGCCATCACAGAACTGGTAGTGAAACCAGGGATCCAGAGTTGGCTCTCAGGTTCTTCCTAATTCTACCAGCAAAGGCTACTACCAGAGCCTTTTTGGTTTTTAGTGCAAGGGCAGCATCTGTGAAGGAGTCAGATGTTCAGTTCTGGGGTTTAAAGCCTAGCCAAGTCTCAGCTTTCTGTAAGATGGAGCTGACAGAACTTACCTTGTCTGTTCCACAGATTTGTAAAACTCAAAGGAGAAATGTAGAGAAATCCCCTGTGAATGACATAGGATGCTGTCATTCATTTAATATGTATGTTCTAGGCATGCACACCCGAATTCACTCTGTAGTCCATGTATGGTTTGCCATCCTCCTGCCTCGGCCTCTCAAGTAGCCTGTGAGCCTGTGAGCCTGTGGCTCAGAGGTAGAGGGGAACGTAACCACTCATCTCTTCGTATTATCTAAGTGGTCCCTGCGTCCGTACTTCTGCCTTGTCTAGCCCTGCTGGGTCTCTAGGTCATGGCTTTCAGCAGCTCACTCCTTCCAGAGAGGAGTTTTCTGAAGGCTTCCTATTCTTCTCTTCCAAGCTTTCCCAAGAAGTGCTGCTTTCTGGAACAGGATACCGGGCAGAGCTGGACGCCACTCTTCCTTTGTCTGCGTCTGCACGGCATCACCAGTGGTAAGTGTCACCACCCATGTGGCTGCATGCATGGGAAGGCTGTTTGGGATGAACCCCCAGCAGATGTTGCTACAGGAATGCTCCCTGGAGTTGTCACTTCCGAGATGTATGACTTCCGTCTCAGGAACCCCAGCTGTAAAATGGGGGCTAACCGAGAAGTTCCATGAATAGCATGATGGGTAGAAAGGGCTATCATTGTTTGCTTTCTGTTGTTGTGATAAACATCATGACCAAAAGCAAATTAGGAAGGAAAGGTATATTTGGCTTCCGCTTCCAGGTCTATTAGTGAGAGAAGTCAGGACAGAAGGGGAGAAGGGGACCATTGGGGAAAGTCGCTTACCTGCTTATTCCCAGGTTCACATTCTACTAGCTTTCTTATGCGGCTTGGGTCCACCTGCCTAGCGACGGCACCGCCCACAGTGGGCCGGGTCCTCCTACATCAATTAGCAATCAAGAAAATGCCCCACGGACATGCCCACATATCGATCTGATGGAGGCAAGTCTTCAACTGAGGGTCCCTTTTCCCAAGTGTGTCAGGTTGACAGCCAAGGCTGGCTTCACACTTGTGATGATTCCTGCCTTAGCCTCCTGAGTTCTGGGATTACAGGCCTGTGTCACCACCCAAAGCCCCCCACCCCCCGTCTCTTTCCTTTTTTCTTGAGACAGAGTATCATATACCCAGGCCAGCCTCAAACTCAGTATGTCGTCGAGGATGACTTTGAACTAGTGATCCACCTGTCTCCACCTCCCAAGTACTAGGATTATATGTTTCCCTACACTCCATTTATGTGGTGCTGGGGATCTGACCCTGTCGAGTTATTCATGCTAGCAAGCCCTCTACCTCCTGAGCTGGATAATACACCCATAGCCCGAGGCTGTTCTCTTGGCATCTAATTGAATCACCTGCTGCTGCATGGGATCAGCTTCTAGGTCACTTCATTTGTTTGGCAGTTTGGGAGAGAAACTGGCTCTCTCTTAAGCATTTCACCTGCTGGAACCATTTGTCCCAGCAGGTGAAATGCTTTACGGTCTTCTCTAGATAAGGAAATGCGGCCGGGCTTCCTGGAGTCTGCAGTGTGGCCCCCCTTCTTTATCAGCTAGACTGCAGTTCTTTAGAAGTCCTTGGTCACTTCTGCTCCAACTTTGTTGCAAAGCGTAGCCCGGCCTGGCTCTCTCCTCTCCAGCCATCTGTGAGCCACTTCGTCTCTGGTTTCTAACATGCTCAGGCTAAGCATATTAACCTCAACTTCATTTCCTGTCCCCTCCTGCGGTGAATACGGAGCAGAGCATGAGACCAGAAGAGTTCACTGCCGTTTATTGGCTTTCTAATTGGCTGACCTGATGTGGTACAACAGGCTTGGGGTAATGCTTTCAATTCCCCCTTATGACACACACCGGGACAGTTTCCCACAAACCAACTCGATGTTTCCTTCACGGCATGCACCCGGGGCACATTTTTTTCATCTGAATACATTTGAGAGGCATTGTCCAATGAACCCTAAAGTGCCAGGTCTACGTTCTAAGCTGGGACTTCTTTTGTTGCCTGTTCCTCATGCTCTGGGTGGAGGAAAGGTGACATGATGTGGAAAGAGGAGGAAACTATTGTCTGTATGTTCCGGGCAGCTCAGGAGGGCCACTCTGTGAGACATAGCTGCCTCCGGAAGGACTTTTGAGAACTATTTCAAAGACCTTCCCAGATCTGTGGGATGCGGTAATAGCTGAAAACTTGGGAGTGCCTGATGGAGTCAGGGAGCTCAGGGCAAGCTGCTTCTAGATGCTCTTGTGACACTGACAACATCATTTTAACCCCAGCCCCTGGCCAGACAGGACTGCAGCCAGGACGCTGGAATGCTTGAACTGGGGGATGATGTGTTCTGTAATTTATGGACATGTTAGGGACTCCGGGGAAAATAAAAACAGAAACAGATCAGAGGACAGCTCACAGGAGTCGACGCTCGCTCTCTATCTTACGAGTCCCGAGGATTTGAACTCAGGCCATCAGGCTCGTCAGCAAGCACCCTTTTCTCCGAGGCATCTCACTGATGGTTGTTCTTTTGTTTTCTGAGACAGAGTCTCGTGTCACCCAGGATGGCTTTGAACTTGTTATGACTGGCCTCAAACTTCTGATTCTTTTGTTTCCACCTTACAAGTGCTGGGATTACAGGTGTGCGCCACCATGTCTGGTCAGAAGCAGATTAAAAAATAAATAAATAAAAGATTTATTATTTTTGATTGTATGGGATAGAGGGTGAAATTGCCCGCAGAAGCCAAAAGAGGACACGGAGTCCCCTGGAGCTAGAGCTACAGTGGTCATGAGCTACCTGTT
Source organism: Peromyscus eremicus (assembly GCF_949786415.1). Classification (NCBI taxonomy): domain Eukaryota; kingdom Metazoa; phylum Chordata; class Mammalia; order Rodentia; family Cricetidae; genus Peromyscus; species Peromyscus eremicus. The sequence goes on along the minus strand of NC_081416.1, from coordinate 71,811,726 downwards.
GTAGGTGCTGGGACTGAGCTCAGGTCCTCTACGAGAGCGGTAGGAACACTGAACCACTGAGCCATCTCGCCAGCCCTGCCAGAAGCAGATTTGAATAGGATCAGTGCACAGCCCAAGTCGCTGCTCCCCTTTTCCTCTGTAATGTTTGTTGATAATAATGTCAAGAGGGTGGAAAAACCTTGGTGAACTGTTCAAAGGGAAAGGCCCTGCCTGGCCGGACTCAGAGGCTTTGATGTCCGCTTTCTCTGTTCACGAGTTTCCTGAGAACCGATGAAGGCTCGTTGGGCAGTGATGTGTTCTGGCAGGGTTGTTGAGACTGTTTCTTTAAAAATAACATAACTTAAATGCTGGAATTATTTGGTTTTGTGTTTGTCTGTTTGATACAGGGTCTCACTATGTAGCCCTGGCCAGCCTGGAGCTCACTGTGTATACCAGGTTAGCCTCAAACCCACAGACATCCTCCTGCCTCTGCTTCTCAAGTGCTGGCCTTAAGGGCATGAGCCACCACATCTGGCTAACTGAAACTTTAATAAACAGTATATAGTACAAGACATTTCTTATTAAATTGAAATTGCTCTCCAGTCTGTCTCTCTCAGACCATCACCCAAAGACAACAGCCAGAGTCAATAATTGGAGTGATTATTTTACTCCTTTTGAAGTTTCTTTGTATAAGTCTGTGTGTGTGTGTGTCCATGTCCATATATGTGTAAGCATGCAAGCATGTGCATTTGTGTGTTCATGTAGAATTTGACATCAAGTGTCTTCCTCATCATTCTCCATCGTATATATTGAGGCAGAGTCTCTCACTAATTGGGCTGGCGTAGCTAGCCAGCTTGCTCCAGGGATCTATCTCCTGTCTACCTCCAGCTCTGGGTCTACAGGTGTCCACCCAGAACTCCAATCCTTACACTTGCGTGGCAAGAACTCTGCCCACTGGGCTATCTCCTTGATACTGTAAGGTTTTTTTTTTTTTCTTTTAAGAATAAATTTGGGATGGGGAAGTGGTAGTGGCGCACACTTTCCATCCCAGCACTCCAGAGGCAGAGGCAGGCAGATTTCAGTGAGTTTGAGGCCAGCCTGGTCTACAGAGTGAGTTCCAGAACAGCCAGGACTGTTACACAGAGAAACCCTGTCTCGCACCCCCTCCCCCCAAAAAGGAATAAATTTGGAGTACGTATACAGCCATAGTGATTCTTAGCTACTGGCCTCCCATTTATCAACAAATATTCAAGGGAAACTAGCCCTTTCTGCTTGCCTGATGGCTCCGCTTTTCCTTCTGTAAGTCAGATGTTTGAAGTTGTGTTCTGGACAAGCCTGTAACCACTTCCCTTTGTGTCTCTCTAAGGCAAGGATCTGGAGGAGTTAAGGCACATTAATTTCTTCCCTGAGTCCTGGCTGGTCCGGGTTACAGCCAACCATTATCACGCAGTGAGTCGGCTTCTCAAGGAAGCAGCTTTGCCTTTTCTGGAGATATCTTCCTCATTTGAAATCTCTGGGTCTCTGAGGCCTATCTGGAGCCTCCTCCAGGGGAAGAGAAGAGGGCGAGGTCCCACATGGCCTGTGATCTGGAAATTTAGCCAGGGTTGAAGAGTTTTGGTCACACCTTCCTCCAAACCCTGGCCCTAGTACACACAAATATAAATGTGCTTATTATTAAAACTGTTCAAACTACAGAGAAAAGAAATCCCCTCAGACCATCTCCCAAAGACAATAGCCACAGTCAATAGTTCATTGTCTTTACTGCCTTTATATAGGGATCACATTTTCACATAATAGTATTTTTCTGTACTTTGAATTATTTGCTTGTAGGAGATTTTCCACAGTAGAAATGCTAGCACTATAGCATATGTACAGTTTTGTTCCTGGTGCATATTAATAAATGTTGGGACCAAATGAACTCACCCCCGCTGTCCACATACTTGGCAGCATAGAGCATTTAAATTTCAGACCACTTTTGTTAATTGAGGAGGGAACAATGGCGTTTCATCTTTAAATATGCATTTCTTTTATGACTGGCAAACGCGAGTATTTTTCCACGTGTCTGCTTTGTGGATTGTCCATACAAACTGCCCGGCTTCTTGTACATTTCCAATGGAACATTTTCAGAGATGAAGCGGGGCAGTGTTTGAGTTCTGAAGATGCATGAGTCACGAGTTAAAATTCAGCCAGCTCCACAAGTACTTATTGTGATGTTGGAACCAGCCCTCCAAGTGCCCTTCTCCCTGTGCATTAGAGGGCTGCTCCACGGAGAGCTCTTGCTTCTCTAGGATAGAATTTAAACTCTTCTCTAAAGGTGGCCAGAGAGACTGACATTGAGAAAGTTCCCAGCTCCATCTTCCCACCCCCTGACCCAGCCCAATCCTTCTTTTTACCCTTGGCTGTAAGCTCAGGCTCCTGAGATCCACACCCCACGTTCCAATCTTCTCTATAGAATGTCACACAAGAGTCCTGCTCACTCTTGAATTTGTGACCATGATCATTCCCATGATGATGCTATTGATGGGCATCTTTTATTCCCCTGATCACACTGCTTAGCCATTTTCCTCTCCTCTCTACATGCTCTGGAAACACTAGGAACAGTGCTTGGATATAGTAGGTTTTCAGTAAATGTCTGAAGACAAAGCCATGGGGCCTGGAGATCCAGGAGTGGGTGGATGGGAAATGATAAGGGGTACATTACCATGCATCAGGTAAGCTGTGTGCATTTCCCTTTCAGCTGGAGAACGGGGGCAACATGATCCACCTGAAAGATCTTTCTACACAAGCCCTGAGGTTTGGGCTGCTCTTTAGGCAGGTACTGAAAACTTGACCCAACCAAGGGGAAGAGATATCCCTTCTATGCTGAGCGAAGGAGCTCTATGGGGCCACCCATGACCACTCTGACCTCTGGTAGTAGAGCTATCAAACTCCTAGGAAATCGATAAAACAGAGGGCAGGAACAAACCAGTCAGCAATCTGATGTGTGTGGCCCAAATTTTCCCACTAGGGTGACCAATGGTCCCTGCTTTTCCCAGGATGGAAGAGATTTCCTGGGAGTTGAGAGTGTTCTTCCTAAAAGCAGGAAACATCTGGGGAAATCATGGGCTAATCACAACCCCACCACCACCACCACACACTTTCAAACACAAGGGCTCAGCAAGTCTCCAGTCCAAATTTCAAGACCTGCCTCATTCACGGAGCTGTTTCAGTGGATTCCAATCAAACCACGGGTGGCCAAGGAGCTCCAGTGTGAGGCATCTCAGTGCTCAGTCATAGGACAGGATCTGGGGTGGGTGGCTGTGCTCTGTCTTGGGCTTGTTGCTATATATATTTATTATATTTTTAATTTACTACATATATATTTAATGCTGCTGTATGACTTATTTAAGGTAATTAGCACAGATCTTAAAAGAACTCATGTTTCAGGGACTTGGGATCTAAATCTATCATCTGAGAGATGGATTCAGTACCTGGTTGCAGCGACCCACCAAAGTAGATCTTTTTGCAGAATAGTATGGCATGTCTCACAGGCCCATCACATTGGAACAAGAGTCACTGCAGCCCCCGGGTCGTTTCAGACCATACTGAACTCGTTATTTCTCCCCCAAAGAATCATGCAAAGTAATGATTAGGAATATTGGAAGAAGTTGGTAGCTGTTTCTGAGCAGTGGCAGTTTCTGAGTGTGTCCCTCTGGTTTTCCTGCATCCTCTTGTGTTTGAATACTTTCCCCTCTCACTTTGTCGCTTCTCTTTCCCAATGTAGGAATATACCACTTACTCGGAAAGGATTTCTATATATGGATACTTCTTTGAGATAAAGGGAATCAGACATGATGCGACCTCTTACAGTTTTTCTATGCAGGTAAGAAGCAGGAGCACAGGGAAGGCACACCTCTGAAGCAGCCACTCAGGGCCAGCCCGTTCATACGGGATGAAACAGAATTGAGGAATTGTTAGTTCATCCTTCACACAGGCCGTGTCCGAAAGCACTGTTCACACTCATGGATGTGATGCCATGTGATTTTCACAAGCAGCTGGGGAGGTCGGTACTGGCAGTACATGAGACTGTCAACTCTGAGTGACTTCCCTTTCATGTCATGTGGCCTCTTGACAAAGTCAGGATTCAACTTGTCTGTCCTGGGAGTCAAATCATTGTCAGTTTGTACATAATAGCTGATGTTTTCTTTTTGCCCACGGTCATACTTTGAAGAAGTGACAGGTAGTGCCCACAAGTAGGAGAGGGAATGAGTCTGTCTAGAGTGACACAGCAGGGCATCTGAAGACAAGAGCAGGACAGACCTCAGAGTATTAATGTGTAATTGTGCAAAGGGCCTGCAACAGATTGGCATAGAAAGCATTGTATATGTTTTATCTGAAATTGGTAGTTAGGGATGGAATTCAAGGCCTTGTGTACTGGGGCAGGTCTTTCTGTACATTGTGAATATATGTTGTTCCCATTGGTTAATCAATAAGCTGCTTTGGCCTATGGCAAGGCAGCTTAGAGGCAGGTGGGAAATCTAAGGAGAGAGACAGGAAAGAGAAAAGTGGAGTCTGGAGAGAGACACCAGCCACCGCCAGGAGAAGCAAGATGTGGAAGTACTGGTAAGCCATGGCTACATGGCAACTTATAGATGAATAGAAAAGGGTTAAGTTATAAGAGCTAGCTAGCAAGAAGCCTGCCATAGGCCACACAGTTGATAATTAGTATTAAGCCTCTGAATGATTATTTTAGAAGTGGCTGGGGGATGGGAGGGGGGCGGCGGCAGGCGTGGGATCCGAGAAACTTTCGATTACACGTGTGCATTCTAAGCATGTGCTGTACTGTTGAGCTGTGCTCCTAGTCCAGTACTGCACATATTTAGCAGACAGGGTAGTGACAATGATGGGTACTGTGGTGAAGGACTGCTGTATTCCGTTTAGGATTTGCTTAGAAATCTCTCTTCTCTAAACGTCAAGCTCTCACTTGGCTTTCTATTTTTTGCTGTCAGTCTCCATACCTAGAAACTTTAAGTGAGTGAATAAGAGGATAGATGAATGAATGAATAAATGACCAAATGATGAAATCTGAGTCCCAGTTTGGCCACTACCTTCTAATGTGTCCCCATAGCAAGTCCCTTCTCTGCCTGGGCCCTCCAATCTTGGTCACCAGGCCCTCAGGCACCTTCCTAACTGAATGGAAGGGATGGATTATGTAACAGCATCATTGGCCTTTGCGTATACACTGTTGGAGCTTTATCCCAGCACAGCAATAAGGAAGCTTGACTTGACGGCCAAGCCCTAGTCCACTGAAAGTGGTTTGCATATGGAGAGGTCTCCGACGTCACAGTGTTCCAGCGGTGGCCGTTTGGAGAAATGGCCTCATACTATCTGTATAGAATGAAACAGGAAGGCTGGGTGTCAGGAACTGTTAGCTAGCTCTGGTCACCCTGGTCACTAGGCTGGTCACCTGGTCACATTGGTTGGGCCACTCTCTCTGCAGAGAATAAGACACACCGACTTGGAGTGCCCCTCACCCGTCTGCGAGCACAGTGCCATCAGCCTGAGAACAGAGCGCCTGGTGAAGTATGAGATCAGAGCCCAGACGATGGTGGATGGCAGATGGCAGGAGTTCAGGACAAACCAGATCACGCAGAAGTTTGGGTTTGTCAAGCCAGGCTGCAAAAGCCACGTGAGCGTCCCCCTTGTCTGGCTTTTCTCTCTCCCTTCTGTTTCCTTTTTGCTCCTTCCCTCCCTCGCCCCTGGATGGGCATCCCTATCTTCAAGCCACCAGCGCCCTATCAGGGGATCGTTTTCAGTTTCTGTGGGAGACCAGCCCCCATGCTAATTTACCCCAGGAACTCTTGAGGAATGAGGGATAAGAGAGTTAGTTAATAATAGAGAGTAAAGAAACAGAGAAAACACAGGATAGACTCGAGTGACCCTGGATCCTTACCCAAACGGGCCCAGAACTGTATTCCAAAGGGCTATTTATAACAAGGCCAAGGGGTAGAGCAAAAGACCTCCCCCTTTGCTAGTTAGACCCTTACAAACACCTGGTACCCAGGACCGTGGCCCATTCAACCTCTTATGCAGTCCTGTTGGGTACAGCCACTAGGAAACCTAGTGGGCTCCAACAAGTTTCCTAAGGATGATCACGTTCCTAATGATACCAAGGGAAAACCTTCTAAAACAAAAAAGCACAACCAGTAGTTTTGGTTGACTCTAACAAATCAAATCAGGGGCACAGTAGACCCATCTTGTAAATGTCATTAGGTATTTGTGTATAGATGTGAGGTGTCACAGCTCATCAGTTCCTCTGATATCTTTCCGAAGGCTAACCCAGGAGCGCAGAGCCCAGTCAACCCTAGGGTGGCACCAACATCTAAGCAGACTTAGTACCTACCTGGCTTTTGGTGGCCACAGTCCCCAAATAGCCAGAGAACCAGAAGGGGGTTCTTTGGTTG